>NC_056725.1:1580981787-1580984287 GCF_019279795.1 Protopterus annectens
AACCAACTAAATGGTATGGAAGGTTCAAGACTTGGGGGCAGAATGTGAGTATTGCTGTTATATGTTTGGAATACTGCTAGTTTAACAGAGTTTGTCTGCATGTGCTACTTCTGCATGGGTTTCAGTCTGACAAAGTTCTGCTCTGCATAGCCCTCAACTGTAGGGCCATCCACATAATGTCCACAGGTTAGCCTGTTATGTATGGGCTGTTCCCCAGACAGGTGCTGTCCTTGACAAATCAACATTCATTTGTTTTTCTGACTTTCTATCCCTCAAAAAAGATATGTTACAACAAACTTTGTAACACCAGCAACTTTCTCAGTGTATAACAGCAATATTTCATGTATGGCCATGTATTTGGGCTTCTGTCCACCAATGATGTCAGACTTTGTCCAGATGTCATACAGTAGTAGGTGGATAGGTATAATGGTCTATCATTATTTAGTGCTATAATTCCTGCTGAGGGGAATGTCTGGGAAATATGTTGAAGTCTGTACATTCAAGAGATAGGTGTATAGAGAATGCTCTTTTATGACCTTGTAACATATTTTGTGTGGGGGAAAGTAACACATGTTTTAAAACTAGGCTGTTAGAACATGTCAGATGTATTACTGATAAGAAATATATCAGTTCTATAGCTGTACATTTGAATAAATCACACCATGGGGACAGTAGTGGGTCTCAAAGTACTGTTTCTAAAAATGTCTGTTTCTCAGTGTGATGAAACATTCATAAAAGAGCAATTGTTATGTACAGACTCAATTAACTGTGATGCTTTATCCCGTGGGGATTAAATGATGAGTATAATTTGGAGGCTGTGCATTCAATTATGTAATTAGGTGTTAATTGCTTCTTGAGTTTAAGGCATGTATTTCTGGTGATGTTTACTCCTTGAAGGCTTTGGCCAATACATCAGAGTATAATAAACATGTGTGAATTACTGGCTGGTTGTATTTTTCTTTGTTATGTTCAGATATTTAATTTGTTTTGCTAAGAGATTGTTGTATGTCTGGCCATTGTGTATGGCCTATTATGATTTTATAGCAGTGTATAGTTCATTTACTTAGTTGGACTGTGGGGGGGGTGCAGATGTGAGTGTCATGGCTGCTTTTCTATCCAACTGTGCATGCTGCCCCAGTTTTGGGTGGTCTATCAGCAGCATATGTTTGTATGGGCAGTTTGGGACATGCATGCATGTATATATATATATATATATATATATATATATATATATATATATATATATATATATATATATATATATATATATATATATATATATATATGCAGATTTCTATGTATATCTATATATATATATATATATATATATATATATATATATATATATATATATAGATGTACACCTCAATATTTATTGGTAATATATCTATATATTGTTGTACATATATATGGATCTCCCTACATATCTCACTCTCTCTCTCTATGTATGTTTCTATTCATATATATATATATATATATATATTTATAGATACCAATCCTTCCTAATTGCACACTTGTCTCTTCCCTATTGTAAACTGGCTGTAAAAAAGGGTATGTTTGAGAAAACATCCTCAAATCATACAGCTGAGGTGGCTTACTGGTAAATTGTATTGGCTATGGTCTGCAGGGTCCTGGGTTCAAGACCTGCAAGGGCTGTTTATTTTGTTGGTAGGCATAACAAGGACTGTTGGATACAGAGTGGTTAGGGCAGTTTTGTGCAGCTTTGAGTGTGTTTGCATGGATTTGGGTGATGGTAAGTGGTGCTAATGTATGGTTTAAGGAATAGGTGCTTACATCATGTAGGCTTCGCTTACCAGTGTGCAAATCTGCTTAGCAGTTACATTTAAGCAATGCTGAAACCTGCTAAGCATATCTTAGCCCTTCTAACCAGTGATCACATCCCAGTCTGATAAAAATAGTAGGGTAATGACATCTTTAATAAGTGCGTTTAATTTCCTGTACATAACATGCTGTCATTACAGCAGCAAGGGGTGTGAGCATACTGTATGGGACACCTGGGTATACATGGATAGTGCCACAATCTTTTCTTTTTGGATTTGTTTCATACATGGTTAGTATCCCAGGTTATATGCAGTCACACTTGCATGTTACACCAGCTACACTGCACTGCACTGGTTGACAGAAATAGTTTAACACATATGGTATCATTACGTTAGTACTTTTAACAGTGCTTATTCATGTAAGAGTAGATTGCAGATTGTAGTACTGGAACCATGCACCCCTGCATGCAAAGTTGAACACTGTGTACTGAGTATCTTGTTCTAGGTGTCTGAGCTGTATGTTTATATGTATCTCCTATTGGATATTGATCTGATATGTTGATATTAACTGTAGACTGCTATGTTCTTTGGACATGTCAGGACTGCTGTCATGTAGTAATGGCATACCTTTCAGTTTCAGACGTGTATCTTTTAAAACATTCATCCTATCTGTCTGTCCTCTGTACAGATGTGCAGATGTCAGGTATTGCTATGGCCAT
>NC_056725.1:1580989287-1580996787 GCF_019279795.1 Protopterus annectens
GTATGTGCAGGATGTATGTAGGGAAGGTCCCTGGCTGTCCATTTCTTCTATAGCAACAGCTGTGCATATATACTGAATTTGGTGGTATATTTGGATACTCAAACCCCTGAGAGAGAGGTAAGGACAACAATAATGTTTTGTGAAGCCAGTTAGACCAGATTACATGTGTCCAGTGGACATGTGTGTGAAATTGACAGCTATGTATGGGGCGAAATTTTTTTTTTTGGGAACAAATTGCCCTTTCTTTTTTTTTAAGGTGAGAATGAGATGTTGGGAAAGTATAATAGGTATATTTTGGGAGGTAGGCTGGGTAGGAAGACAGACAAGACAGACAAGACAGCATACAGGGGCAGTATATGACACATGGGGACAACACCTTGGATGTGGAGGGGTGTTTGGAAATTCGAAGCCCATGAGCCCCCAGATGGAAACAGTGGGACTGAGGTCCCCACCCATAGGCAGTCACCACTGCACAGTCACGGCCCCAAAGGCGGCTGTGCTGGAGGCAGAGCAGGAAGGGAAGCTGACCCTCTAATTGCACCATGTGGCCCTCAAGCTGGCATAGCAGATATCTCCAAACTCCTTTTGGAGCTTGCTATGCACCAATCCTTGGATCTGGCTTTGGGTGGCAGTATCCTGTCTGCGCCCACTCCCGGGGGGGGGGGGGATAGCTCCATCCCTTGAGATGGTTCCAACTGAAGGTGGTGCAGGACCAGCAGACGAGGAGGTCCCGGGGTGGGTCCCAGATGTGCTGGGGCCCGGTGCCATGGCCAGATGAGGTGGGAGAGGTGGGTCCACTGGGACCGGCCTTCCCAAACGTGCTATGGTGTTGCAGTTTTAAAACATATGTGAGTTAGTAATAGTCAACACAATCCAGGATTAGTTACAACAGCATGCATAGATATTCCCACTAACCCAAAACAACAGATTCTGAACACTTGCAAAGCAAACAGAACACATGCATGTATGGAACCACAGTGGACATTACAATGGCATGCAGGTTACATTGATAGCAACAGGCCACCAATGATAGTGTTTCAACATGGAACATTAATAGAAAGACATTTCAATATTTGTTGATCAATAGGACATATGCCCCAGCAGTAGGTTTGATGTAAAACATACCCATTGATTTGTGTGTTTAGATTATTGTTGCAGATATGGTGGGGGGATGTCAGTTAACAACTTGTATATCCTTGCAGTACTCACAACTTTAATGATCATTGCTCTAATCATTACTCTGCAGGTATTATTACAATACACTATGGCCTTGGTTTGGCCAGTGGTATGTTTGTACACAGTGTATAATTCAACTGTCTTATAGCTACTTTCTACTTCTCTTACCTGGAAGACCTGTAGGGGGAATGTTTGTTAACACTACCTGACTGTTTCTACACATATTCCCAAAATCCTAGTTAAAATTATGAATGCAGTTTATTGCCACTCCCTGGATTCGAACCATGGCTATGTCTGCTAAAGGTACAACAATTTGTGTTTCATAAGAGTGAGCTATTAAGAAACCGTTGTCTATTTCATCAGTGTTTTCTGTCTAAGTCTCTCTTGGTTGCACAGTCTGACCTTGTAATTACAACATTCTTATACAGACATTCCTAGACATATTTGTTATGTATCACACTGTGGGAAACAGTAGTTAATACAAAATTACTATTCAGATATTAGATACTGGTGAATGCAACATGTCAAGCCATACAATACCAGAGTAAACACAACCAGTCCAGGAGTTAGACCTTTATTGCCAGGCAGTTACAGTTCTCTTACCTGGAAGACCTGTGGGGGTAATGTTTGTTAATACTACCTGACTGTTTCTACACATATTCACAAAATCCTAGTTGAAATTATGCATGCAGCTTACTACCACTCCCAGGATTCAAACCATGGCTGTGTCTGCTAAAAATGCAACAATTTGCATATCATCAGAGTGAGCTAATGAGAAACTGCTGCTTTTTTTTCAGTGTTTTCTGTCTAAGTCTCTCTTGGTTGTACACTCTGACCTTGTAATTACAACATTCTTATACAGACATTCTAGACATTTTTATGTAGCACAGTGTTGGAAACAGTGGTTAACAGAACATTACTATTCAGATATCAGATCTTTATGAATGCAACATTTCATGCCATGCAATACCAGAGTAAACACAACCAGTCCAAGATTTAGAACTTTATTGCCAGGAAGTTACACTTTTATTTAAATATGACCTATATGGGACTATTACTGTCATATTGTCTCATTTATTCAGTACAAACCATACACTTTTTATACTACCAGATGATATTTTACTCATTTATATTTATTTGGTATGACTACTACAAGCAGGATTGTTACTCACCAGCTTCGTGATGCAGCCTTTACAACCTACTGGCATGGGTTTCCTGGTTCACAGCCCACTCAGCTGGAGCTGTAATGAAAACAGAGAAACATTTAGGCATACCTATCCATCACATACATAGGCTGGACTTTGGTAAACAGTTATTGCTATGAATACTCACACACTGCTGGGACATCTCCCCTCTTTCTTGCTTCTTGGACCCACTGTCCCAAGAGCTCCCTCTTCCTCCATTTCAAGTCAGCATAGTGGTGCTGGACCTACTCACCAGTCCAAGGGATACCAGTGGCACTGCTGAGATCATGGGTGAGACTTTCCCAGGCTTCCGCTTTATATTAGGTGCCCTGGTACTGGTTGTGCAGCAGTCACACATCATGTTTTTTTACCAGGAGGTCTACCATGACCTTGGACTCCTGTATGCCCCAGCACTGTGCCCAAAAGCACATGCCCTCCCCAACACCTGCCATACTGTCTACAGTGGAGAGCTACAACCAGTCATGAGCTGTATTCCCACCTGTGGGGTTTAAATATGGCTGATTTTCCACCCTTTGCCGTGATTGGGCAGTTTTGAAAATTCTGAGCTAAGCTAAGCTATGGGCAAACCTGCTTAGCTATGGTTGGCAATGCTTAAAGGGGCAGGTTCAGCATTGCTTACCAATGGGCAAATCCACTTAGCTGGGCTACTCATTGCTTAGTATTCATATGTACACAATGCTTACACCCAGTCGGCATAGCTGTGCAATGCTTAGCATTGCTTATGTTTTATTTTATTGGACTACCACCTGTATGGGATTGATTCATCATTCATTACATAATATAGATTTATTTACCTTCCTGACATCCTCCAATGTGCTGTAATTACATTTATTCTTGTGTGACTATACTGTATGGGGCACTTGTGTTTATATGGGGGTTTCACTACTTTATTACACTGACATCTCACATCTGGGCCTAATACACTACTCTGGTTGAGAAATATAAGTTACTTTCTACATAAATATACAAATAAATTAAAATTGTAATGTTTACACATACAAAATGGAAATGGCTTTAGTGAGGCTCAAACCATGAATAACTACATACAGGGCATACGCTCAAACCACTACAGTATTGCACTTTTGCTTATGCTGGATGTCTATTGCTATTTAACTTATTGTGCCGTTTCAGCTGGGCTAAGCATAGCTAAGCAATGGGCACACCAGCGCAGCTACACTTAAACTTTATTGCATATGTGGAAAAAAATGTATTTGTTGTATTTTTTTAACTTTGTACCCTTCAAAATAGCCATGCTATTGCTAAACTTGTTATTCTATCAACTTTCTGGGTGTGTAGGGACAATTGTCCCTTATGGCTTTGTCCAGATTTCTTACTCTGACAGGTTGGGAGGTGTGTGTTGTGTACTTCTATGCTAAACCTGTTATTCCATGAACTTTCTGGCTTTGTAGGGGTGATTGTCCCTTATGGCTTTGTCCAGATTCCTTACCTTGATGGGTTGGGGGTGTTACAAGCATTCTCGCTATATTTAAATTGCCATACGGCAATTCTGGTGTGCAGGGGGTGTGTATTGTGAGAGCACTGCTCTCAGACACCCCCCTGCACTCCTACACAGAACCATGTCCGTTTTACAGAATGGCAGCATGCCTTCATGAATATGCATGGCGTGCTGCCATGCTGCACAGCAATGGTCCCTTCAGTGCAGGAATAAGCTATCCCTGCACAGAAGTTTATTGAATCCAGGGGCATGTTTTTGCACAAAGCTAAGTCCAACAGTGAGCATAAAGTCTCAACCTCACAATTGGATTTTTCAGTAAATTTGCATAAATGTTGCCTAACTGCTTCTATTCTGTATTCATTTGGAATAATGGTAAACAAAGAATTTACGTCTAATGTCATATAAAAAAATTCTCTGAAATTAACCTGCCCTAATACCTGTGGGAAACTAGATTGCCATAAATACAACTGAGTAATAAAAGCTCAAGTGTCTTTTATAAACCTCTTAACATGAATCAGTATTGGTTTTAAGGCATGTTCCAAAATTACTGACACAAGTTGAGTTACCCAACCACAACCTGATACAATAGGTCTCATGGGAAGTGAAGTAAGATTCTTATGGATCTTAGAGAGGCCATAAATAACAGGAACAGCAGGGGAAGAAACATCCATAAACATATAGTCATCTAATAGTATAGAGTTAGTAAGCTGTAAGCCATAAAGATGTGTTTTACATTTATATATCATTTGTTGTACCTACGCATTGCTTACAACATGAAGTTTCAGTATCATCTAGAAGTTCCATCATACTATTATTATAGTCTTGTCTATTCATTAATACTATGACTCGTCCCTTTTCTACTTGTTTAATTATAATTTTTATATTATTTTTTAGCTGCTGCAATGCTATCATTTCATCACTTGTCAAATTATAATACCGATCATATTCACCTTTCTCAAATAACTTGTCGATCTGTTTTTCACATATTTTGAAAAATTATTACCAAAGGTTGACTGGTTGGTATAAAGCAACTTCTGTGTCTGCAGTTTGGATCATTAACTGACTCTTTCCCATTAAACAATAATTTTAAATTGAGTTCTCTAACAAACACTTGCAAATCTATAAGTGATTCACTGAGGAATAATTTTATCCTGAAAGGTTTGCTGTTGCTATTAATTTTTTTATACTTTCTGCATTGTTTTTATCTGTTCTGAGTTCTTTCATCTACTAAGAATATGAGTATGTTGTTGAAAGACTCTGCCAAGTATTGTTTGACCTAAGGGGTAAATCTGAAGATACATTACAAAAAATAAAATACTGCATGAATACAAATGTACATTAAAGTATAAATTCAATACAAATACTGTAAACTTATCATAGAAGTCTGGTCAAGTAAAGGCAACAACCATGCCTTTAGCTAAACTAACTAAAGAAAAATTATAAGGCCAAGGAGCATTACTGTTTACATGTTTGTGCTTTTAAGTTGTTTTGGACTGCCACCAAATGATTATTCTTGAGAATATTTTTTAGATTACAACAAGCATACCAACAGTTAAAATAACTTAAAATGATAGAGGGAGCATTATTGTTTGCATATATGTGCCTTTCAGTTCTTGAAGTTGTTGTTAAAGTGAGTACTGTTGTGAATAATCTTCAATGTGTGTTACCTGAAAAACATCATATGTGTTTGGGAAGCACTATGCTCTTGCCATGTATGTTTCTTTATTTGTATTCATTCAGCAGCCAAAACTCAATACTGTGAAGTTTTAGCACCTGTTTGCAAACAGGAATGTGCAGTAATAGTCAGCCTTTTGACAGACAGATGGGATGTTGATATGTACGTCTCTTTATCCAGACTCATTCTCCAGACAGAAGTCAGCTGAGGTATTATGCACTTTTAGTACCTATTTGCAAATGGGACTGTGCAATAGCACACACCAGTTTGTTAGATGGGTCCCTTAAACGACTACCTTGAACATTTTATCCTTAATATTTCACACAGTGAAAAGGTTTTACTGCTGCACGGCAAATGGTTAGTTGAAATGAACCATTTTACTTTAAAATTCACTACAAACATGAGCTTGTCACATATAAATTAATAAATGTAAAAATTAACCTACAGAAATTTATAGGCACCCACTTTATAAGTGCAGTATGACACTTGTGGTTGTGCATGACACAGGTATTACTGTATAATCAGGGATGACAAGGCATTTGCCATTCTGACTCATGCCCCATGACTTGAAATACCCCTGAATGCAAGGGAATATTGTTCCATGCACATGCCCTTGTACTTTATTTCATATATAAATATATGACACTAAATGACATGTATGATCGAGAGTGCAAATACAAACATTTATTTACTCCTGGGCAGCATCATCAGATGCTAAGAGCAAATTTAGATATATTCAGTTGCAGACGTGCTTAGCATATTGAAAATGAAGTAACTTAGAAAGTAAACTGGGTAGATTTGTGCTACAACTAATACATTACACTGCAGAATAATGTGATTTATTTACTTGCTTTTATTTTTGACTGATTTATACCTGTTATCCAGTGCTCGTTTTATAGGGATTTTAGGAAGAAAAGCTTCAGAACCTAAATACAAGCACAAGCAAATAATGTGAAAAATTAATTACAGACAACATAAACACTTGAATGGTAACATCATGGTTGAAACACAACTTGGTAAACAAGGTATTTTGGATAAAACAACAGGAAAATCAAGGTATTCATTTTATGCCATCATATATGAGAATATGTATATATGATTATTGCATAAAAAGTTCAGTGTAATCGAGTTCTGGGACAAGTGAGACACGTAGGCATTCACATTTCTACAGTATATATGGGGAAAGGGCATTCTGGTCCTGATTAGATGAGAGGATACAGTAGGGGAGCCTAAGTAATTGTGCGTACATGTGAAAGACATTAACTAATATGTTTTTGCGCTAACTTGAAATTAACTTGACAGTCTGAAGAGCTTATGGTCTTTGTGAGGAGATGACTTTTGCACGTATTCTGTTTGGTAAATAGACAAACTTGTTATTTTAGCAAAGAAATTTAAATAACTAAAACGTAACACATTAATAGGGTACTGAGTATGTTAAAAATTAAACATTTAGAAAATGACTGACATTTCATATATATAGTTACTCAACTTTTATTGTTAAAGAAGAAAAAGACTAAAACATAATTTTCACTTTTCTTAACACACAAATGTAAGGAGGTTTAAAACAAAAATAAGGACAGGGCACTGTGGCCTTAAAATTCATTCAACAATCACCTGTTGAAACTAAAAAAAAAAGAAATAAAACGCAATCAAAAATGCATAAAATAAAAAGTGAAATACAATTTGAAAATTAAAAAATGGAGAAATTGTGTTATTAAATGCAGTCAAAATCTATAAAAAGCAACGCAGTAAAATGGTATGGCATTAAAGAAATTGTCAGTACAGAATGTTAGCTTGGAGAGTACTAGTATTACTGCATTAGTGCATAGTGCAGTGATGGAGACACAGTGGTGATAGTAGGAGGTGGCATAGAAAACGATATGTCATGAATAGCTCTGCTGTGATAGAAAATAAACTGAAATTTTCTTCTAACCAGTAGTTCACTATTACTTCCTACTATTGGGCATCACAGAAGAGGGCTTATCAAT
>NC_056725.1:1581001787-1581069287 GCF_019279795.1 Protopterus annectens
CAGAGATATGGTTTAAAGCCTCAGAGAGCACCCCAGCGTTGCAGGGCTACAATGCCTTCCACACATTTAGGTTATCTACTGTACTTGCAGAGACTAAAGGTGAAGGCTCGCCTCATGGTTGGTCATACAAAATGATGCACTGGAGATTCTTCATGTCCAAATTACTATAGGCAATGTTCCACACCATATCCTTGCAAAATGTATTTCCTCTCTATGACCCAGGAAGCCCATAACTCATACTTAGATGTGCACTTACCATTCAACTCAATGCCATGTTCATGCATGACTTTAACTTCCCCACCATTTACTGGGAATCATACATAACTCCAAATGTGCAGGCACAGAGATTCTTCAGCTTTGTAAACATGAACGCCCTGGATCACATAGATCACATAGGTCACAAGCCCACTAGGGATGCAGACATACTAGACCTGGTCCTTACAAACATGGGAGAATGCTGCACCTCCTCCTAGTGTAATGGCCTCTCTAGTAATGAAAGACCATAAAGCTGTCATCTTTAAAATAAAAACATAACCTGTGCCTTCAGATAACCCCGTAGCATTTAGAAAGTATTCTAAGGCAAACTTCTTATTATCACGTAATAACTTGGCAAAACTTCCAGTCCCCAGTCCTGAGAACACAGCTGACTATGCAGAATTGTTCATAAAAACTCTGTACAATTGTGTTAACAGATGCATTGAGACAGCTCTACCTACCAGAAATAAGTTCAGGACAAATTCAAAAAACAAGCCACCCTAATAGAAACCTAACATAAATAGGTTGTACAACAAAATGACGAACGTCATGGCAAAAGTTAAGAAATACAGGTCCTGAAAGGATAAAAAATGCTTTTGTCAGTCTAAGCAAACAACTCAGAAGGGAAATAATGTCTAGAAAAACAATTTTTGAGGTAAAAATAGCCTCTCAAATCAAGGACAACCATAGCCTTTCTTTAGCTTTGTCTGCAACCTGAAATGCATTGCATAAAACTATGCGGAACTAATTGTAAATAGAAGCATCTACATGGAGACAGAAGATATAGCAAATCTGCTAGCTAACTAATTTTATCTCATCTCCCCCTGGTCACCCTTCAGAAAATTCTATCGAATACCCCCCCCCCCCGACTATAGCTAGGAGCAGGTGCTGACCGCACTTTCCATGGCCAAGAACACTGAAGTGATATAACCTGATAATGTCCCATGATGCCTCCTATATAACATGAAACACAACCTATCAGGGCCAAATTGGTGGATTTCTTTGAAAAGGTCATCAAGGCAGTGGAGAAGAGCAGAACAATGCATACTGCCTATCTTGACCTGATCAATGGATTTGCCACAATACCCCATTTGGGCATTGTAAACTAACTCACAGAATTGAGCATAATCCCTTTGTTGCATGCTGGATAGCTAGTTGGTATTTACATAGGGATCAGTAAATTAAGATAGGGGAGTCCACCTCCACAAATAGGCCAGTCACTAGAGGAGTCCCTCAGGGTTCTGTGCTGGGTCTCCTTTTTGGCACTTATTTCTCAGAGGTCAAGGCCAATGAGAAGGGCCTCTGGCTGACCAAGTTAGTTGATGATTGCAAACTAGGAACAGTCATAGAATCCCTTCAAGACATGAATATCCTCCAGGAAGGGTTAATACAGACAAATAACTGGTGAAAGAACCATGGTTTAAAACTCAAAACCAAGAAATGTGTAATGATACTCTTTGGAAAGTCAGCTACACCAAGAAAAGTACAGTTTTGTACCTACCATAAATGTAGATGTTTGAAGATCCACATTGCTGCAGTCCTTACATATGGGTAGTCCGCTGTCCTCGGTCGGCCCGAATACCAAAGTATAAAGCTGACGTCGGTCAAGGCGCTTAAAACTGACATCAGGACGTCAGGGTACAAAAGCGCATGACCGACGTCACATCCTCAGTCTTTTCTTGCCCCAGATGTCAGAAGGCCCTAAAAAGAAAGGCCAAAGCCAAAAAACAGCAAAGAACAACCAACCACCCCTGCACTAACCATATTTACAATATTTACAACCCAAACCACACAACCACCTCAAACTACAGAGGGGAAGGAGGGAGGAATTGACTGCAGCAATGTGGATCTTGAACATCTACATTTATGGTAGGTACAAAACTGTACTATGTTCTTCATCTCACATTGCTGCAGTCCTTACATATGGGTAGAATCCCAAAGCAGAGGTAAGGGAGGATGGCAAAACTATAAAGCATTAGGAGCTGCCAAAATGCCCTGTAAAATTGCAGTGGCAAATCCAGCCCTAGATTTAGAGTAAAGTGGAAGGTGGTAATGCTTAGAGAAAGTATGCACTGAACTCCAAGTAGCTGCCTCCAAAATATCTTTAGTAGCCACCCCTTAAAAAGCTGTAGAAGTGGCAGTAGCCCTAGTGGAATGAGGCCTAATCCCAGCTGGAATCTCCTTACCATGATGGGAATAACAGAAAGCAATACAAAAACCAATCCACTTAGAAATAGTTTGTTTTGAAACAGGTTTGCCCTGAGAACCCAAAGCAAATGAAACAAATAACTGCTGAGACTGCCTGAACCCTTTAGTTCTGCTCAAATAATATCACAACTGTCTGTGTATATCCAAAGTGTGCAAAATCTTTTCCCCTTTATTTTGGGGGTTTGCATAAAAAGTAGGCAAATGAATAGTTTGGTTTAAGGCCACACTAGAAACCACTTTAGGCATAAAGGAAGGATTAGTACGCAAAGATACCCTATCCTTGTGGAAAATTAAGAAAGGCTCAACCGCCATAAGGGCCTGTAATTCAGAAACCCTAGTCGCAGAGGTAATGGCCAACAAAAAAGCAGTCTTCCATGATAAATATTTCAACTCGGCAGTAGCTGCAGGCTCAAAAGGTTGTAGAGTGAGTTTCTCCAACACAAAATTGAGATCCCAAGCAGGAGTAGGAGCTCTACGGGGGTCTTATATTCTTTGCCCCTCTAAGGAATTGCTTAAACAAAGGATGAGAAAATAATGGTGGGTCACAGTCATAGTGAGCAGAAATTGCTGCAGCATGAACCTTTATAGAGGAGAAGGACAAACCTTTGTCCAATAAGTCAGTAAGGTATTGAAGAGCAACACTTAAATTAGATTTAGAAACATCAAAGTCCTTTGCTGTACTCCAAAGTAAAAATCTCCTCCATTTATCTGCGTAAACTTTCCTTGTACTAGGCCTTCTGGCCTCCAAAATAACATTCAGAACTTGTTGTGGAAGCTGAGACCCTTCAGGGTTTAAAACAGAATATGCCAGGCTGTTAGATGCAGAGACTGAAGTTTGACATTGAGTAGGTGACTGTTCTCCTGAGACAGCAGGTGTGGAATCGAAGGCAAAGGCCATGGAGGCTCTCGTACCAGACTTCTCAGTAATGGGTACCAGTGCTGTCGAGGCCAATCCGGAGCTATTAAAATCATGGTTGGCTTGTCCTGTCTGACCTTCAGGAGTACCTTTGGGAGGAGAGGCAGTGGTGGAAAGGCATACACGTGAAGATTGCCCCAATTGAATGAGAGAGCATCCACTTTCCAAGCTGTGGGATGAAACCTTTTTGTGCAAAACTTTGGCAACTGGTAATTTAGTGGAGAAGCGAACAGATCTATGTCTGGAGTTCCCCATAACTCTGTTAATTTTTGAAATACATGAGGATCCAATTTCCACTCGTGGGGATCCATGATTTGTCTGCTCAACACATCTGCTAAGGAGTTCTGTGCTCCTGGCAGAAACCTTGCCTGAAGATTTAGCTGCAAACTGAGAGCAGTCTCCCACAAAATCATTGCTTGTCTGCATAGAGGGTAAGAATGTGTCCCCCCTTGCTTGTTGATGTACCACATGACAGTAGTGTTGTCTGTTTGAATCAACACCTGCCCTGGAAGAAGTAAATCCTTGAAAGCTATCAATGCAAATTGGACTGCTAACATCTCCTTCAAGTTGATATGTAAATGTTGAAGTCTGGCAGGCCACGTGTCTTGTACCCATTTTCCATTTAGATGAGCTCCCCAAGCTTTGTCCGAGGCATCTGTCGTTAGAATCTGACTCGCCTCTGGTCGGGTCACAGAGAGTCCCTTGTTTAGGTGACATTCCTGAGCCCACCACAAAAATTCCTTTTGAATGCAAGGTATTATCTGTATGACAGTGTCCATATCTTGGCAGTGTTGCGTCCATACATTTTTGAGATACCATTGTAGCTTCCTCATATGCAGTTTGGCATTGGGAAGTACCAGAATACAAGATGCCATGAACCCCAAGGCTTGAAGGACTGTCCTTGCAGTCAGCCTGGACTGACGAGACAATTGATGGAAATAAAGAGAAAGATTCTTTTGCTTGTCCGGGGTCAAAAAGGCCATCTGGGATGCTGTATTCAGTCTCACACCCAGAAAGCACATGTCCTGAGAGGGTACTAGACTGGACTTTATTTCGTTCACAGAATACCCTAGGCATCTTAACACTGCCATCACATACTGTAAATGATGAAGAAGTTCGTCCTTTCCTTGAGCCAGAATCAGGCAATCGTCCAAATAAGGAAAGATTTGTATTCCTCTTAGCCTGAAGAAAGCTATCACTGGAGCCAGAACCTTTGTGAACACTCTGGGCGCAGTAGATAAGCCAAAGGGCAATGCAGAGAACTGATAATGAAATGTCCCAGCCCGAAAACGCAGATACTTCCTGCAACTGGGCCTGATAGGAACATGAAGGTAAGCCTCCTTGAGATCCAGAGTCACCATCCAGTGATCTTTGCCCAGCAGAGGTAAAAGCTGTTGTAACGTCAACATTTTGAACTTGGGAATGTCCAAATATGTGTTGAGGATAGATAAATCCAAAATTGGTCTCCACGTGTTCCCTTTCTTCGGTACTAGAAACAGGCGAGAATAAAATCCTAGGCCCACTTCTGGCAGAGGGACCGGTTGTATAGCTCCTATTTGAAGTAGTAGAGAAATCTGTTTGTGAGCCTCTAGTCTTTGCTGAGGAGGAACGTCTGGCATGCCTTTGAAAGGAGGCAAGGTATGGAAATAAAACTTGTAACCTTGGTGTATGATATCCAACACCCATTTGTCCTGGGTAATTAAAATCCAATTTTCCTTGAAGAGTGCCAACCGTCCTCCCAAAGGTGCTGCCAGGCAAGAAGGATCTGGCAGCTGAAACAGTAGGTCATTGGGCCTGTTTACGAAAGGACTGGCCCCTGCCCTCACTGAAGATTGTGCAGGTGAACTCCATGTTCTAGGTCTGAAGGAACTCTGAGCTCTGCCCCTACCACATCTAGATCTACCCTAGACTGAGAATCAGAAGAAGGATACGTCCACCCCTTAGCAGGCCAATTTCTACTAAACTTCGGAGGCTGAACTTGCAAAAAATCTTTAACAGTCTGCATAGACTTAGCCTTGTCTTCCATTTTCTTCAAGACTGACTCCACAGGTGGACCAAACAACACTTCAGACTGCAAAGGAGCATCCAAAATCCTTGTCTTAACATGGTCGGATAAATTCTGATCCTTAAGCCAGGCGTGCCTGCGAAGAACTGAACCAGTGGCAGCCACCCTAGAAGAGGCCTGCAAAGCATCAAAACCACACTGTAAAGAATGCTTACCCACCTGTTCAGAGACATGCACCAAATCTTGTAATTCTTTACACTCAATGCCTTCTGCCAGAGCATCCACCTTAGATTTCAATTGAGAAAGAAGAAAATTCTGATATTTCAACATATGAAACTGGCAATTCAAAGCCCTCATTGCTAAGGTAGAAGATGTATAGACCTTCTTTCCCCATCTATCCAAAGCTCTGGCCTCTTTATCTAGAGGAACTGGATTCTTTACAACAGAGGCCCTGACACCCTTAGGTCCCTGGCTAATAGTTTCTGGGGCCGCCCTAGGACTCTTATAGAGATATTTATGAGCCTCAGGCACCCTGTAATACCTATCCGGTTTAACAGGCAGGAGGCAGAGAATCAGGATTAAGTGAAGCCTCTGAAAATACATCTTGCACAACATCCAGAACAGGAGGTATAGCTAAGGGCCTATGTTGAGGTAAAACAAAATTCCCTAAGCCTTTTCCGTGAATCAGAGAAGTCCTGACCTTCCCACTTAAAATGTTCCTTCATAGAATGAAGTGTCTCTGAAAAAGAAAAATCCTCTGGAGGAGAAGCAGAAGGAGTGGAATCTTCTGCATCAGAATCAGAATAAGGAGTGTACTCCTGCAAGTCTTCAGCCGAAGACTCTGAATCATCCGAAGCCTGTTCAAAACTTTCCAACTCTGGCTCCACCCTAGGCCTCTTATCAGGAGGGGGCATAAAACCTCTAATCAGAGTAATCAAATCTTCTGCCATTTTAAGCATGTGCTTCTTAGGCACAGACCCTGCTGAACTAGGAGTTACACCAACAGAAGCTAAACCTGTCCTGCCTCTGGAAGAAGCCTTGGAAACCGAAGGAGAGGGCCTAACCACCCTGGGAAGGGAGGGGAGTACAGAAACCTGAGAAGCCCCTTCAGCCTGGCCTGCCTCTTGAGAGGCCACATCCTGCAAAATCAAGGTCTCCCCCTGAGACTCCAGAGAAGCCTCCATCGGAACCACCGGTTCCATTGAAGCCTCTAAAGAACCGGCGTCCGGAACGGATGACTCATCTTGCCTGGGTTTAACCGCTTTGTCTTTGCGCTTCTTCGTGGAAGCGGGCGTCGGAGTATCCGACGGCATGTTATAATTGCACCGCTTCCCGAAGACCAGCCTAGCACAATCTAACCTTCGCTTAATAGTGCGCTTATTAAACCTAGCACAAAAGCGACACCCGACTACGTCGTGCTCAGGCCCCAAACAAGGAATGCACAAAGAATGATAATCCCTATGCGGTATCTGTTTCCCACAAGAAATACAATTATTCACTTTTTCTGACATCCGGTAATACACTGAGGCAAGAAAAAAACAAAATATTCCCAAACGGGTACTTAGCCAACTTGGATTCGGTCTGAAACTCCGAACTCGAAAAATTTCAGAACGCCGAACGGCACTTGCAACGCTGCTTCTGCATCGGACCATGCGGCAAAAAAGACTGAGGATGTGACGTCGGTCATGCGCTTTTGTACCCTGACGTCCTGATGTCAGTTTTAAGTGCCTTGACCGACGTTAGCCTTATACTTTGGTATTCGGGCCGACCGAGGACAGCGGACTACCCATATGTAAGGACTGCAGCAATGTGAGATGAAGAACATCTACCTCATTGATAACACTTCCCTAAGAGTTGAAACAGAAGTCAGGGATTTGGAGACATATGTAGACAGTAACCTGGTTTTCAATCAACATGTATCTAAGGTAGTAAGGAAATCATTTTATATTGCTTAACTTATCAGTAAGGGCACGGCATCCAGGTCCCATGAAGTCACTGTTTGGTTGTTTTTGGCTGTCACCAGACCCGTCATTGAGTAAAACATTCCCTACAGTATATACCTTACCAGGCACATGCAACAACCAGAATGTCTACAGGGGTTCCTCACCAAAAGAATACAGAGCATAAGCAACTTGTCCTATGCAGATCACCTCAAAGCTCTATCCTTATACTTTTTAGCCCATAGATTGTTATACATCCTTGGATCCCACTCTGATGGACCTTTTGCATATCTGCAAAAAAAAAAAAAAAAAAAAAAAAAAGAAGCAGAGCTCTTCCCTAACCCTATTCAAGCATAATCTGGACCAGTGGATGCTTGACCACTCATGCTCTATCTTTCATATAACCCTAAAATATACCCCTAAAAATCTAGTGCACCAAAATAAAAAACTTGTTGGATACATTTGGGAGGTGTGGGTAGACTAGTAAAGACCCCATGTAGTCATTAGCCTATTATGTATCTATGAACCTATAAGCAATGACATGCACAAGAACAGACTTCCATGAAAAGAGGATATATAAACATAATGACATACTTGGGAGATGTGACAAAACTGTGATATCATGGCAGGATCTTATGCGAAAAGTGTGACTATAACATGAAATGGTTTATAAGTAGAAATGCTAATAGAAAGAACATGGAAGTACGGAGGAAAAAGAAGTGGCCTTCCAGCTAGCATCTTGGTAAGGTAGCACCCTATGAAGCAGACACTATTTGGTCATGGAGTGCATGTCGAATGTATTAATTAATTAATTAATTTATTTGTTAACTGGGTAATTAGACTGACTGTGTACCCTTTTCAGCCTCAGCCCGGAAAATTTGTAAAGACATATGCAATTGTAGAGCAGGCTCTCATAAATGTACACAGCAATTTAAACTGATTCTTTACATATATGTGTGCAGAAATGGCATTTGAATTTACTTGAACTGAGTGTATTTTCACAAATGCCAGAAACAGAAAAATCTGACCTCTAAGAGGCAATCCACTACTATGGCTTCTCAGTAAATCATGCTTATTTGTTCCCGTGGTAGTGACTGTTACTTAACTGGCAATCCTGTTCTGAAAACTCATCTGGAAATATCAGCTCTCTCTACCTCACCATGCTTTGCAGATTGTTGACATAATTCTAAAAATCATCATCAACAAAATAAAGAAAAGAGTGTATTGATAGAAACATCACACACTTCTTGTTTCTTTACATGCCTATTAGACACTTGCATGCTAATCTGACAGCAGCCTACAGACTGTAATGTCTAGAAATCTATGCTTCATGTAGCTGATGAGTAGGTACAGATATCCAGTAATATGTTCATACCAGTGTCAAAGACTTGAGATGTACCTACCTGGATTATGAAGAGAGACTTGATGGCACACTCAGACTATGTGTCCAAGGTTGGTTTGATCCTAATGTTGAGCAGCATTCTGTCTTCTCCAAGGATGATGCCATGATGTCTTTCAGCTTCTCCCATTAGGGGTCACCACAGCAGATCACCAGTCTGAAGATTGATTGGCAGTGGAGTTTTTATGATGTCAATTTGCCAGCCTGGCACTCAACCTTCACAGAAGGCACATGCACCTACCTGCAGATTTTTAAAACTCACTTGACTGCAGGGAGGACATACAGACTCCACACAGAAGGTGCTCTAGCTCAGAATCGAACCAGAGAGCCTCTTGTTGTGAGGCAACAATGCTAACCGCTGCACCACTGTGCCCTGTCTATGCTGTGATATAAGCAAAAATAATTGACATCAATAATTGGCTTAGTTTTTGGTGTCATTCAAAGGGGGTTAAATATTGTTTAGCCTAGGAGGATATGATTGAGAGATCATGCTGCTTCATCAGTGATGGCCTGCATCTGCCCCTCTGGGTTTTTTATTACTGGCAAAGACATTGTCCATCCCCATAGTGCCTTTTTTGGCAATGCCAACCTGATAAACCTGCCAATATAGCAAAACAAGTAAAGAAAAATATGAAGGTGTACTGATCAATGCTTGGACCCTGAACAAGAAACTGCATTCCCTACAAGCCCTACTCACCCTGGAAGACAGTGACATCTGTGCAGTGACTAAGAAGTGGTTTAAAATAGGGGAGAGCACACCAGCTGTTCAGGACTATAATGCCTTCCACATGTTTAGAACAACTACTGCGCAGCAGAGAAAAAAAAGGTGGAGGTGTATCAGTTTATATTTAGAAGAGACTCATAACAAGGCTGGCAATGATTTTAATACTGGATGCACTACAGCTTCTTCATGTTCAAATAACCATCAGAAAGGTCCCATAGCATATATTACCTAGTTATAAACCTCCATCTATGACAAAAGAAAGCCACAACGCCTATCTACAAGAATTAGAATCATTCAGAATTGAACCCACTGCCATTTTCCTAGCTGATCTAAACTATCCAGCTATAGACTGGGAAACCTATACCACCACTAGTACACAAGCACAGAGATTCCTAGACTTTATCAATAGAAATGCCCTGGAACAATTATTCAGAGTACCCACTAGGGGAAATAACACCTTGGATCTTGTCCTAACTAATATGGGAGCACCTTGCACCATTCCTTGTGTATCTTCATCACTTTTTAGGTCTGACCATAAAACAGTCTCCTTCAAAATAAAACTGAAACAGAAATTCCTTCCACCCAATATTTTATTTAAATGTATTGGAAAATGAGACTTAGTCTTTTTATTAAAAAAAAAAAAAAGGCAAGCTGTGTTTTGTGAATAACTTCCTGAATTTATTTTTTTCCTGATACCTAAATATGTTATTTTTACAGAACATGTGCTACTACTCCCAGTTCATTTGACATGATGTCTGTGACAACCATATTTATTGAGAAAAGTATTCACTTAAAATACATTACTTCAAGAGAAAACTTTTTGAATTTTATTCACTGTTGAAATGTTATCAAGTTAGGATACTGACTGCAGAAAATAATGAAAATAACATTATGATACCTTTTTGCTTTTGCTGAGAAATCTCTGAATAAAAGTGCTCAAGATGCAAATGCTCAGTTGCACAACCATGAAGACTGACTAGAACAGGAAAAGAAATGTGACGGCTTGAAAAAAGTGCTTTTTTCAGGGGATCAAACCCCTCCCGGCACCCCCCCAACTTATATATATCAACTTCATCATCAAACAGCACCGGGGAAAAGAGGACGTCCCTAAAACAACAACTATCAGTTTCAAATAAACAGTTTTTCACTCTTACCTAATAGGGAAATCCGTTTTAATGATGCACTCTATTGAGGACATACAGGGACACTTATCTTAGATCAGTATATCACATTTCTTAAAACAACAAACTAATTAAACTGTATAATAGTATAACACAATTTATAATGTATTTCAAAATAATTTTCATAAGGACATTTCCTTTACAGGTCAGGCATATTGCTGTAAAACACAACACAATAGTATATTATTATATAGAATATATTTTTCTGCATTATAATTGAATCTGAATTATTTAATATTCTTATCTTGAAAAAAAAATCATTGAAACATTAGTTCAGTCTGCCTGTTAGGGGAAGAGGATTTAGGCTATGAGATGTAAATGAACTGTTTGCAGTAGCCTGGGATTTCATTCCTTCAGCCTCCATTTGCCTACTCTTAAACTCTGAATAAGTCATTTAACCAAGCATTGCTCCTAGGCTGAGTCTGGAAAAGACCCAAGAGAATCAGTGGTCTAGTCTGTTTATAAATAAAAAGAAAGAAGAAAAAGGAAAAAAAATAAATTACTAAGTGCTACATTTCTACTAGAAAAAAATCAGTATTTCTGGGTTATAGGCAACTTATTAACTTTTTTTCTAGAAGACTAACTATACAGATTATTGACTTCAGCCTTTATTAAATAATAATGGCTCATAACCTATCCTTGCATTTATAGCTCCAGAACTCTTCTAACTCTATGAATGACTATCATTTCTAAACAAATACTTTAAAATCATACTTACAGTGCATATATAATAAGGACTTAATATGTCAAATTAAACTTGATTGTGATCATGTTAAAACTGGCATTGCAAAGCATTATGCCATAAGGTAGCAGCTCCCTGTGCTACCCAAAAATTATAAATTTAATATCTGCAGTAGTATTACGATATGTAATGACTTGTTACCTAGTTTATCTAATAAACTATTCATACATTTGCTGTGAGCAATGTTCTGATAAATGCTTTTGCAGCTATGCACCTTTGACCTACCATACTCTATATTCTTCTGCTATACATGAGTGTTTAGATGAAATTGACTCTGCAGATTGCAAAGCAACTGAACTTTCAAATTCAACTTAATTTTGTAGAATAACTGTTGACTATGTGTCTATATGCAGATTAATTAAAAAAAATACTGCATTCTTTGTATTATTTTCTGCTTTGCAGTTTATCAGCAGCCAGCAGATACAGAGCAGATTTACTGAAAAAATGGTGTTGAAAATAATTCAGTAAGAGCTGATAAGGAAGTCATGATGACAACTGGAGATTTTTGTCTACTGTAAGACAAGTAACAAGCTCTTAGGAAATGAGGTTAAGACGTTGTTTACTGCACATTTAGATCAGGTTGATTTGGCTATGATTCTAGCTGAAGGCACAAGAATAACAATTGAAGCATAATATGATTCACAGTTTGAAAATATATTCCACTTAAAAAAAATACTTAAAAAATACACTGACAGAGTGGAAAATGCTCATACAGAAATAAAACTCATTTATCTTTTAGGGTCTGTACAGCTAATTTATATCAAAGTAAAGGTATTTGTGGAATACTGATAAATCTGCAGTCTTATTAGTTACCCAGTCATTTGTTAATCATGTGGATAGGCTGGACTCAGATAAGTTAGAAGTGGAAATCAGGGAGGAACAGATGACACATTTCTTTTCTGTCTGTCTGTCTATCTATCATCTATCTATCTATCTATCTATCTATCTATCTATCTATTTACCTACCTATTGCACTACCTTGCACTACCTATCTGTCTATTAATCTGGCTCCACACATGCACACACATATCTAATCTTTCTCTCTCTATGTGTCTGTTGTTTATTAGCCAAATGTACCATGACCCAGTCTGTGTAGATGAACAGCACTTATTTCTAAAAGGTTTCAAACAGTTACTGTATTATTTACAGTTAGGGCTTCCTCACTCTGTGAATTCCAAGATTTCCATTAACAAATAAAATATCATTAATGGAAAGTTTGGAATAAGCAGTTCAATGAAGTCCAAACTTAGGAAAAGTGCACTAACTTTTTTGTGGTCTTTGAAAAATAAATGGCATTCACCAATTTCAACACATAATGGGAAGTCAGCTTTTTTGGATAGCAGAGACCAGATATGGGTTTGAAAAATAGTATTTGGTATCATCTCTAGATACTTAAAATATTAATAGATGTAAGATGTCAATATCATTTTATTTATAGTTGAAGATTTCACCAAATGTACAAAAAATTTCCTAAACACATCATTCCATGCTACTTGTTAAAATCTTAAAGTAAAAGGGTACTTGCAGCACATACACAACAGATGCAATAAAATCCCAGAAAATATCCTACTATACCTAAGATAATCCATTTACCCAAATCAACACCTAGTTTAACTGAACAAAGTTTAAAAAGGACTGCATTTTCCTTACAGTACAATCTTCAAAATCAAATTTACATCTTTCACACATAAAATCCAGACACATAAGAACCATGTCAAAATGGTGCCCACCTAATTTTCCTCCATAAATAAAATGCTTTCTTATTAAAACAAAAATATGAAAACAAAATGTAAAAAAACCCCACTAACTATGGTCAGGTGATTGGAAAACATAATAATTGGCAAAATTGACTGAATTCTGACGAATTGAAACTAACTAAAACAACCTATAGCAAAATATAACTAAACTTTAAAACTAACAGATCCTAGCATAACCATCTCCAAAGTATTAAACACATCAAATAAATCAACTGGTATGAAAAAAAATATATTAAAATTTATCTCAGAACAAGAGTTCAAAGCCATTCATAAGACATTCCATTCATATAAACCAATGCAAGCTAACTATTCCACAGAAATATAGGCAATTAATGTAGTCTATGAAGTCAGTGGGAAATTCTACTTTAGCTAGAAAAACACAGAAAAATGCAGATACATGGAGTAATGTGGGTCTGGCTTGCTTGCATTGCAGGATTAGGAAATTTATTCTATGACTTGTGGTTTTTCCATTCATCACAAAGCTCATTCTACAGATACTACCTGGATGTACAGTTGTGTGCATTTGGGTCAGACAATCACACTGAGGGGCAGGTCTATCATGGACCAGACAGTCAGAAATAGCAGTGAGAAAACACTGCAAGGGTTTGTTGCTTGAAATACGTTTAAAGAATCCCATCAAAAAGAATGATGTCTATTGTTGTGCAGTTGAAATGAAGTGTGTTTTAGTAACATTAAGTAGCTATACAATTTTAGGTGCAGTTCACCAATTCTACATACACTCAAATAAAGAAATAAAGCTGAAAAGCCAAAGCACCTTTGCAATAACAAACTATTTACTGTCTTCTGTGCAAGCTAATTGAATCTGCATATTATAATAAGGTAGACATTTTATTCTTTCAAATAATCAAGAGGACTTTATTGCAATTTTGCTTCTTTAAAAACAGAACTTCATGTAACAGTTCCTTTCCCCAAATGAAAAGGAATATTTGAAAATGTTGCTTTCCTTTAATATTGGTTATTTCTCACATCCACAATAACAGTTCACTTTGCCTGATTTTCTTTGTTTTTTGTCATACTTGTTTCACTCTGTTACTTAAAGCATGGTAGCTTTGGACCTAAGTTTGAAGTAATGCACAATCAGTTCAGGTCTTTTCTTGTCACATCTCACCTTCACAGAGTTTCTTAGAGACCCAGTCCTATTTCAGTAAACTTTCTTTTCACAGTGATTCATACTCCTTATTTGTTAAGCCTTTCCTGCCTGGTAGACATGGAATAGGGATATTATTAGAATCTTGTTGTCTATGGCACATGCAGGTATAAAATGTGTTTTAGAGGATGCAGCCACTGCTAATGATTTCCTCAGGACTGGTAAAAGGATGATAGATTGTATGAAGAAACTTCTTGAAGCAGAAGTGTGATGACGCTGGATTAATTAAGTGCGAAAAAAACTCTTTGGAATTAGGTAAATATGACAAAATAAACTTCTATGCAAATACTCCCTCTACTCTTAAATCAGATCCAAAGAAATTCTGGAGCTCTGTTAAACAGACTCTTCATCCAGGAAACCCTTCCACTCATAACCCATGTCCCGATGTAACACCTGAAGACATAGCCAACAAATTTAACAATCATTTTATAAACTCAATAACCTCCATAATAAACTCTCTCCCCCCAGAAACAACACTAGCACCCCCACAAACTCTATACCTATTCCAAACCCTCCTAACTCCTTCTGTCTAAATGCAGTATCAACTAACTATGTAGTCATTACTCTCTAAACTTAAACCTTGCTCCCCATCTGTTGACAAGCTACCCTCTTACTTCCTGCAGATTGCCTCTGAACCTCTTGCCTATCCTGTATCCATCTTAATCAACTGATCCATTTCTGAATCCTATGTCCCCACTGTATGGAAGAATTTCTTTACTCTACCCATTCACAAAGGAGGCAACTTCTCAGACATATACAACTTCAGACCGATTGCCATACTCTCTCCACTCTCAAAAATCCTAGAGAAATGCATTCACAAGCAGGTAATGCATTACCTTCACCAGGAAAACCTTCTCACACCCACACAGCATGGTTTCCGTCCCAAGCATAGTACAACTACTGCACTCATATCATTCATCAACACAGTCTCCCTAGCTCGTGATAACAATAAACTTGTCTCATGCCTATTCCTTCACCTTTCTAAAGCCTTTGACACTGTCTCTCACCCATTCCTTCTAGATAAACTCACTAACTTACATTTCTCTCCCCCTACTATCTCCTGGTTCTCCAGCTGTCTCTCTACCTACCAGCAATCAGTTAAATGGCTCTCTGCATTATTCTCCCCTCTCACTGTACAAATGGGAGTCCCCCAAGGGTCCATACCTGGACCACTACTCTTTAATATTTTTACCAACTTGCTCTACTCCTCTTGTCCCCAGTCATCTCTTGTGCAATATACTGATGACTCAACTGTTATAACCATTGCAGACAACCCAAGTGACCTCCACTCAACTACCCAGGCATCCATCCACATCACTGAGACTTGGCTTAGTGATAACAAACTAATACTTAATCCAAAAAAACTAAGCTCCTACTCTTCCTCCCTAAAAACATCACCACACTCAAAAGTACATTTACCATCTTATCCTGCAACAATATTATTATCTGAGCTGAATCTAGTACTAAATTGCTAGGTGTTACAATAGATGATCAGCTTAAGTTTGATCTCCATATTACTAACTCGGTAAAAAGAACTCATCAGAAACTTGGACACCTTTTCCGTAGCAAGAAATACTTAACTAACACTGCCCGAATAACTCTCTCCCAGGCTTTATTACTCCCAACACTCCTGTACAGCTGCCACATATTCACAAACCTAAATTCTACACTTATTTCAGAGCTTGAAACTACCTATAATAAGATCACCAGATTTGCAGCTAACCAAACCTCCAAGTCATACCACTGCTTAGCACTACAGCAACTAGACTGGCTAGAATTCCCTCAGCTGCTCCAACTATACCAACTACAAATCATCCACTCTATCCTCTATCTACCCTCCTTCTGCCCCAGCCTCTCCACTATCATATCCAAATATTCCCCTGCTAGGATGCTATGCAGCTCAAATCAAGAATTATTAGACATCTACAAACCCAAAACCAAAATAGGCTGCCTTCTCTATAACTATAACCCAGCTACATCCTGGAACCAACTCCCCTTGGAAATAAAATCCCTCCAGCATAGCAAAAGTTTCAAATTAGCCACAAGGAAATACCTAAAAACAAAGTGGTCTTGCCACTGTAGCCAACCACACTGAAACCACCATCATTTCACCTATTTCACCACCTCACTCGTAATGTATCTCTAACACTATTCCCCTGCCTCTTCTACCTCTTCCCTTCCTCTATCTCCAACCACTCAATTCTTACAATCTCAAAACAACCTACCTGTCTAGTCTATCTCCTATACTCTACCTCCCCTACATCTCCTACTAGCCATTCTTACGTTCCTTTCTTGTTTCCAAACTCCTATACAACTAGATCCTACCCACTTTAAATAAGCATCTGCCTAACTATTAACTAATGCTGCTCTAAACAGCTTAAATAATATTGTAACTAGTCACATTTTCTTCTGCTATTTGTTTAAAACATTGTTTGCAACAACTCACATACTTGTCTGCCAATTGTTAATACTCTGTATAATTGAATTGCCTGAGGAGCTTTTTTTCTCTCCAGGTCTCTGCTTGTAAGATCCTATAGCTAATTGTTACTACTATGTTACTAAAATTTAATAAATTGTTTTCTAGTCCTGAGGAGCTTTTCTCCCTGGGTCTCTGCTGAAAATGAGCCAAAAGCTCAGCCAGACTAACCCGGTTAACAAATGTAAAATAAATAAATAAATAAATATATGGGAAAGGTGGTTCTAGGTAAAGGTATCGCAGGCTCATGAATTCCTGGAAGAAGTCATCAGTAGCAGGATTTCCACAGTGCAGAGTGTGTGTGTGTGTGTGTGTGCGCGTGTGTGTGTGTGTGTGTGTGTGTGTGTGTATGTATTCCTTTTCTCCTTTTTTTAACTGGGTTAGTCTCAGTAGGCATGGCTTATTTTCAGGGAGTGGCACTTTTGTGACTGTAAACATGTGAGATTTTAATTCCCTAAAGTAACTGTCAATTTGCTCAAATATGAAATTTTCATGACTATAAATAGGTGACAATTTTATTTATTTACTTATTTATTTACTTACTATTTGTTCACCTGATTAGGGGGCTTGTCTATTGCCCCTTTTCAGTCACAAATGAGCTCAAAAAAGCAGAAACTACATCACAGTCTTTTTAATCAACAATATTATATACAGAATGAGTACGTAGAAAAATTCAGACCATAATGCAGGTAGGATAAGATTAAAAGATCCAGCCAGAGTGCTTTGAGAGAAAAATATATATGCAAGCTAAGATTATGCATAAAATACAGTGCAATCATAAATTTAATACATTAACTCCTACATACAGGTAAAATATATGTGTACAAGGGTTTACCTTTGAATTGTCATACGCCGTGTGTCAGACGTGCATAATGCCGAAAATATGGCTGAAAAAAAACGACAATGCTGATTTACCATGTGTTTGAATGGTAAATAAGCAAATGCTTTTTTGCCATTCAAACACATGGATCAAATGTCAGAAATGGCTTTCCAGCAAACAATTTTTGACATTTGATCCTTCGAAGTTCTCCATATTTCAGTAATGTGGGTCGCACAACAGGATGATCGCACATATCATTTGCGACAAAATGAAGGTAAACCGTGTGCACGATGCCACAATAAGAGGCTGAGAAAAGTGTCATCTTAAATGTATTCTATTATTCATTATATGGGATGTTAAGTTACCTAACCGTTGTCATGGTAACAGTTAAAATTACAGGTAGATTCAATAAAGATATGCACTTTCTGTGCATCCTTGAAGTTTGTGAAGCTTTTTGAAGGGAAATATTTGAATAAAATACTCAGAAAAATTGTCTCACAGCAGCAAACCATCCACAAATAATCCAAAATATGCAAGTGAAGATGAATATTTCAAAACTGAGGATTATCTGAAAAACCTAGAGCCAGTCTTTGTATTTGGAATCAGGACACACATGTAATGCATTTTTTTCCACGTCAAAAAGAGATTTTTCAGTGTTTTTGTACTGAAAAACATAAAAGACACTTTCCCACTTTACATAGTACAGCCAAAAAGTTCTGATAAAGTCCCAGAGTACTGGGATGGAAGAGAATTAAAAAGAAGTATCATGGAGAGATGAGAAGGGGACAAAAAAGGAACAGATTGTTCAGAGAAAGCAGGAACTAAAACCAAAAATACCTAACGCAAACAAATCATAAAGGTGTGCCTTTTGACATTATGACTATTAATATTACTACTGGAAAAACATTTGAGAAACTTTACTGTATAAAACACCAAGCTTATAACATAATTTAAAGCACAAACATAATCCAAGTCCAAGTATAACACAAACTATCATTTTTGGAAGAGTTTACTCCGCCACTAGTACCCTCAGTCTCAACATTCCCATTGTCAGTAAATTCTGCAAAGGTAACGTTTTTAGGACCAAAAGTACTTTTTCCACACTCTCCCGATGATGTAGACACACTCCGCTGCCTAGAAGAATTTCTCCTAACCTTTGACCTGCTGCCGAGAATTGAACCAGAGAACCTCTTGCTACTGCTGCACCACTGAGGTGAGCGATTAATAGATAAAAGGGTAGATCATGATTTAGGCATGAAAATGACAAAATTAAGAGGCATGAAGGTGAAATTACAGGTTCTTGTGGATGAATGGCATTACTGAGCAGGTACTTACTAGATGAAACATGAAAATTGAATAAGGAAGGTAGTATTGGCAGGCTGCTAACATGGCTGCATTGTAGATATTAAGAAAGTGGTTTGGTGAGAGCAATTGAAGGTATTATGAAATCATACAAATACACAGTAAGGCTGCTACAGGTTAGAGCAAATACAGGCTGCTATATTAACAAGTTGTACCGGGAGACTATAGTTAACCTTAAGGGATGCATATACCCAAAATTATAGCAATACATAAACTCTACAGAAGAACAGACAAAGATGCAGAAGATGGTCTTATATGAGCTAATAATAGTGGCCTTTACATGGTGTACAGCAATAGGAGAAAAAATGGACAAGTAAACATGCTGCACGTTTGCTTAAATCAGTGCATTTTAGGAATCAGCTGAAATCAGTGCAATTGCTGTTATGACATTTTCCCATTTACACTATTAGTTTTATGTAATCTTTATTGACTGGGCTAGTAGTCTCTTCTCTTTTTGATATGGGCCTTGTGATCATTTACATCCACCTGAGCTCCAACCAACTTTGGCAGATGGGGTGGTGATTTAACATCTCATCCAAAGAGCAACACCTCCCTTATGCTACACTGCAGTGCCAGCAGTTAATCTGTATAGTGTGGGAATAGAACTCACATCATTCTGCACCAAAGGTGAGTGTCCTACCTATTACACTACTGACACAGTTCATTAAAACACCTTAAGAAAACAGTAAAGCATAATGAATACACATTGTTACCCATGAAAACAGGCAAAACAGGTTTAAGAAGAATATTTCAAATGAAAATATTATTTTCAAAGAACAACTAAAATGTACTAGGCAGCTTAGCCATTGTTTGTAACTGCCAGGTATGGACTAAAATGGTAAGTAAGTCAATATTCTTTTATATAAATAAAAATTCTGGAATGGATCAGAAGTTACAGTGATTTCAGGATGCTGATTTAAATGCAGGTTCAGATTTTCCATTGACATGTGAGAGAATGAATGCATGAATAAGTATACGTGTGTGTGTGTGTGTGTGTGTGTGTGTGTGTGTGTGTGTGTGTGTGTGTGTGTGTGAATGAGGAGCTTCAGAAGAAATCTCTTCTAAGGCAGCAAGGGTAAAAGACACTAGAAGGGCATAGCAGCAAGGGGTAATGTGAGATTTCTACAGGCAAATCCAGACAAGGCAGGGTAGTAAGAGATCATCTTGTAGGAGTGATTTTGAAAGCAGTTTAGCACAGTTAACACAAATACAGGGGCTTTACTTCACATGTAATACAATTATACATCAGTGCAGTGTCAAGTAAGACAATAGATTAAAAAGCTCACAAAGTTCTCATGGTACAGAAAGCAAACTTGTTTATCAGTATTTAGAATTGGCTCTTCCTGAGCTTTTTGGAGGCACTGCCTCATCTAACATATTATTCTCTTGAAGTTCACTTCTTATTGTCTTGGCTTTATAATGAACCACTTTATTTGTTGATCACTTTTTCCAAAACGGATTCCTACTTTTCCATCTCAAATGCTTTTTAGGTAGTGTAGATCAATGTGTGTGTGTATGTACCTTTAAGAAGCTATGCAAGGGCTTGTACAAGTGTATAAATACTGAACACGTGTGAGCCTGACTGCCATTTTGTAGTAAGCTGTTGAGATGTAAGCAAATATGTCTGTAATGTCTGTCTGTTAATCAGTTTGCTTATATTTTATGATACTGCTATCCATCCTGATTTTTTTCTATGTAATAAAGCATCTAAACAAACTACCCCACCTGTTCATCTTCTATGTTAGAGACAGACAAGCAATATGATATTAGAAATGACGTGTATAAAAGGACATGGTGTCAGAAAAGCCGCATCTAAAATGACTTGTTCCCAGAATGGGATCCAGATTCTTCAGTTCGAGACTGAGAGGCACTCAGTTAGGAGTGGAGGAATATACTGCAGTGAATCATTGCACATATAATTCGCAAAACAGGTCAGAAACAAATTTCAGATGTTAAAACTTGCTCAAATAATTTCTTATTCACAAAACATGAAACGAAGCATACAGAAAGTTCTAAACAATATTTAAATAAACCAAAATGTCTGATATTGATAGAAATATTCAAATTACTATGGAAAATGTTTGAAATAAAGTCAGAATTGCATAAAATGAATAAAATAAGGGGAAACAGCCACATTTTTTGCTAAGCACATATTTTTTGTGTTAAATAAAGATATCTGAGTTATCAGAAGTGTATGAAGTGCTCGCATGTTTGCACAGTATTACAGTAAAATTATTTTACAAGAGACAGCCATTACAGAGCATATTTCACAAAGTACATTATTTTGAAGAGTTTATTGTGCATTTGAATGTTATCACAAGCTCTCACAGCACAACTTGTTTACAACGGCCATATTTTCAGTGTGGTTGTGCATACTTTTTGGCATGGCAGATGGATATTGTAAACCCAGTGCACTTGTGTTTGACAATAATATTGCATAGAACTGTAGAGTGTTTGAGCAAGATTACATTTTCATACAGGCTGCATTTTTTGATAAAAATTACCTTGCAAAGGCATTTATTCTACTTAATTTAGCTGGGTCATAAGCCATTGAAAGGGAACGTTCATTTGTGTATGCACCTGCTATCTTTGCAGGAGAGGGGGAAATCATCATATTGTTGCAGTAGCTGAGTCAAGGGAGGATCCTAAGTGCTTAAAACCTAAATTTAGAGAAATGTTTAACCCCTAGACAAATGTTAAAATGGAAAGGCACTCATTTTATGCAAGGGATGAAAAGCCTGGTGAAACTTTTGCAGCATATATAACTGACTTGAGAAATTAAGCTAAAATGTGCATATTTGGTGATTTAAGGGATGAGCTGATAAAAGACAGACTTGTGTGTGGCATTAAAGATGATGCTGTGAGAAAGATATTGTTTTGTGACAGTGATTTAACTTTGAATAAGGCCGTTGAGATTTGTCAGATATAAGAGCTCACAGAAAAGCACACAAATATGCTTACAAATGAGAGATGCATGCTTCCAGTAACTTCTAGAGCTCATGTTGATAGTGTGCAGCACATGCTTAAAAGAAGCAGGCCAAAGCACATGGCAGTAACTGTAGCCCCTGCAGCACTCACTAGTAAACTCCAGAGCTTTCCAGCAAATTCCAGAGTTCATACCGTCTCAGTGAAGCATACGAGTGAGTCATCAAACTCAAAGCATGGGCCCCAACTACCTTCATTGCCAATTGTCATAATTGCGGTGGAAATCATGAATCTAAGAAGGAAAAAAATGTTTAGCTTTTGTTCAGCAATGCCACAAATGCAAAAAGTGGAATCATTTCTAGAGGTTTTGTAAATCAAAGAGCATACATTCTTTTATTAAAAGGGAACATTTCAAGAAACGAGTTGATCAATTAGAAAGCTGTGACCCTATGTCACATACTTTTTATGTTGATGGTGTGACAGTACTTGAAACAGTGAATGCAGTAGCTTTAAGGGCAAAGAATGAAGTACTTTGTACTGTTCGGATAAATGGACAACTCATAGAGCTCAAAGTTGACATGTTTCAAGTGCAATGTTATGTCAGTAGAAAGATTTGCTATAGTGTGTAATGGTGAAAGGCTTAATTTGGCAAAGTGTGCAAAGCTTGTTACTTATGGTGGTGAAGAAATTCAGACTAAAGGCTCAGTAGTGCTTTCATGTTACTCTGCTAGGAGAGGTTATGACTTGTTATTTCATGTGGTTAAGAGGCACACCCAATCATTGTTAGGGTTCAGAGACAGCTTGAAAATGGGACTGCTTTCATTTAATAAGGAAGTCCGTCATGTTAGCTTGAAAGACCACTACTCAAATTTCGCTCAACATATTTTTTCTACCAATGCTGATCTTTTCAAACACAAACTAGGCAAGCTTCCAGTTGTGTAGTCCATGAAGTTAGACCCAGATGTCAGTCCAGTTATCAAGCCAGTCCCGAAAGTTCCAATAGCTATGCAGGACAGAGTCAAAGTCGAGTTAGATAAAATGGTGCGACAAGGTGTGATTTGTCCAGAAGATGAACCAACTGAGTGGGTAACTTCCATGGTGGTAGCTCATAAGAAAAGCTCAGATGACATCAGAATATATATTGATCCACGAAATTTGAACAAAGCACTCAAAAGACCTCATCATCCAATGTGCATAGTCAAAGATGTTGCAGCTCTGATGTCAAATACCACTGTTTTTTCTGTCTTAGATGCAAAAAGTCCATTTTGGCAAATTTTGCTTGACAAGAAATCCTCATTCATAACTACTTTCAGTACTCTGTTTAGAAGGTACAGATGTTTGAGAATGCCATTTGGGATAAATTCTGCAAGCGAAGTCTTTCGACACGCAATGGAGCAAATTTTTTCTGGGTATCCTTGTGCTGTTATAGTAGACAACATACTAGTAGGAGGAAATGGTGAAGCTGAGCATGACAAAAATCTCAGGAAAATTCTGGAAAGAGCACGTCAAGTGAATCTTAAGCTCAATCCATGGAAATGCAAATTCAGACTACAAGAAGTTACTTATGTTGGTCATTTATTTACCAGTTCAGTCCTATGACCACACCCTTCTAAGCAAACAGCCATTCTCTAGATGCCAGCTCCAGACAATGTTCAAGCCCTACAATGTTTTCTTGGCATGGTTAACTATCTAGGCAAGTTCATTCTAGACTTGAGCCAACTTTCAACACTACTCAGAGAGCTGACACGAAAAGATGTATCCTGGTCTTGGTAAGAACAACACCAAAGGCTATTTGATGTCCTGAACCAGAGAACTGCCAGCCTACCAACTCTCAGATACTATGATGTTCACAAGCCAGTTACTCTTTCATGTGATGCTTCCAGATTTGGTCTAGGTGCAGTCATTCTACAAGAGGGTCAACCTGTTGCCTCTGCATCAAGAACTCTTAGACAAACTGAAATGCAGTATGCTCAGATCAAGAAAGAGCTTTTGGCAATTGTTTGCATGTTCAAAGTTCCATGATTATGTTTATGGCAGACATAACAGGATCAAAACTGAACACCAACCCCTAGTCACTATTTTGAGAAAGCCTATGCATTCATCTCCAACCAGATTGCAACGTATGATGTTAAGATTTCAGAAGTATCATTTTACTCTTGTCTACAAGAAAGGCAAACTTCTTTATCTTGCTGATACATTGTCTAGCTCACCTAGAAACACCACTGAACAGCATAAGAATGAGAACCTTAATTTTGAAATCATGGAAGTGAGAAATGTTTCTTCCACACGTCGTGATGAGCTGAGAGATCACACAGCCACAGATCTAGTTTTACAGAGGCTCAACCACTTTATTCAACGAGGATGGCTGTCAAAGCAATCTAGTTTACCTCAAGAAATGCAATCTTATTTCCTATACAGAGATGAGATTTTGTCTGACAATGGTTATGAAAAGTCCAAAAGTCATTGTTCCAAAATCCTTGCAACAAGAGTACATTACTATTTTGTATCGTGGTCACCCAGGAGCAGACTCTCCCAAAAGAAGGGTGAGAGGTCTAGTATTTTGCCCTTCTATGTCACAACATATTGAGAGAGTGTTATTATCTTGTTCTGGGTGTAATAGTACCAAATCACATCAACAGAAAGAACCACTTCAGCTAAACCAGATTCCTGAACTACCTTGGTTGACAGTAGCTACCAACATTTTCAAATGAATGGTCAACATTATTTGGTATTAGTAGACTCTTATTCAAATTGATTCGAGACTGACCTGCTTCCTAATCTAGCATCCAGTACTGTCATCACTAAGATGAAGCATCATTTTGCAGTCCATGGTAGTACGTGCAAAGTTATTTCTGACAATGGCACATAGTTTACAAGCCAACAGTTCAAAAGATTTGCCGAAGAGTGCGACTTTACTCATGTCATGAGTAGCCCAGAGTATCCACAGTCAAATGGTTTGGTAGAATGTGCAGTTCAAAGTGCAAAACAGTTACTAGAAAAGTCAAAACAAGACAATAGTGATGTTTTCCTGAATCTCTTGAATTTCAGAAATATTCCTCATAATAAACATTTTGGTTCACCTGCCCATTGACTTCTGTCAAGACAAATCAGAACCACATTACCAATCAGTACTCAATTGTTGGTTCTATGTGTCAAGAAGAACAGGTCGGTGAAAACCAATTTTTTGAAGAAGCGTTTAACCTAAAAGTCCTACTACGATAAGACCAGCAAACTGCTCAATTCATTACGAGAAGTAAGGATGCAAACGTCCAAAGGTTATGATCGGATTGGAATTTTGAAGAATATTTGCTCAGAGCTGAGATTGTACATTATGTAATCACAAGGAGTACAGTTTAGGAGGGATTGGAAACATCTGATGCTGGTGTCCGAGCCTATACCACAGCACATAGCCTGTGAGAAGGACTCTTTATCGCAGAGTGAGTTATCCAGTGTTCCCGTTCGTGGAAGTTCCTGAAAATATTCCCATTCCTGTGATGAATCTAGAAGTTCCTGATATGAGTTGTTCACCAAAGACTGTCCTTGTTGCTAAACCCAGTACAGATTGTTATTTTACCATATCCGGTCGCATCTCCAGACCATGTTATAGATACATGGCAGCTTGGACATGAACACTGTTTTTATTTCTAATGTCAGTAGTAATGCATGTCTAACTCCAATGTTATTTTCTGCTAAGGGCAATCTTTTTAAGAGGGAGGTTGTAGATCAATGTGTATGTATGTACTTTTAAGAAACTGTCCAAGGGATTTCACAAGTGTATAAATAGTGAGCACATGCGAGCCTGACTACCATTTTGTAGTAAGTTGTTGAGATGTAAGCATGCGTGTTTGTAAGGTCTGTCTGTTAATTAGTTTGTTTATATTTTATGATGCTGCTATCTATCCTAATGTGTTTCTATGTACTAAAGCATCTAAACAAACTACCCCATCTGTTTGTCTCCTATGTTAGAGAGGCACGAGTCACAGGTGGGTGCTCTATTTTTATTATTTGGATAAGAATGTAATTCATTCAACCTGCTCAACTAAAGAGAATCTTATTTTTCAGTGGTTTATTACATCCCCTTTAATAGTTTATCAATGTACACCCTTCACGAATGTGCCATTTTGTATTATATAATGAATCTGTTTTGATAAAACCTACTATCATACTATGGTGATATTTGCCACTTACCTTGATGAGCAGTAAGTAACTGACAACAATGTGTTTTCTTTCCTGCAGATGTTTTACTCGTGCTACTTAATGAAATTGCAGTTTCTTTTACATTTGTAACATTTTTAAGACTGTAATTTCTTAAGAAGCCATCTGTTGAACTGATTACTGCACTGCAATGTTAAATTATTTGTGAATGACTTGTTTGTAATTTTCTTACATATTGCTTGTATATAATTGTTCTAATCTAGTCATGCAAAAAAAAATATTACCAGTAAAAAAGGAAAACAAAAGAGCAAAATACTACCAAAAAACAGTTGAACACATGGACATCTGCTTAGAAACAATTAACTGAAACAAATACATTTACACTGTATTAGTGGAAATGAAATATCAAATATTGCAGATACAGAGGTGTATACTCAAAAACTTGTACTATTAAGATCATGACTTTTAAATCTTTCAACTTAAACTGCATACATAATATCTTCTTTCATTGTGCTATTTCACAAAATTTCATGCCTGCCCACCCACCTGCTTGCACACTGATTTAGACACGCACACATGTACACTCACAAGCAGTTAAAATAATAGCATCTTTACAAAAGAATAACATGAGGTATAAAATCACACCCATATCATAATGTCTAAAACGAAAAGCTAAAGTGACCTTTTTAATGGTTCACTTCCAATGCTTTCTTAAGTAGTCATCATTGCTCAAAGGCTTTGCATACTCTAAATAGAGACCAAATGAGTCTCTGCCATTTTACTACCATGTAAACTTCAAAGAATTCAGTAAAAATTAACAGTGGTTTTGAAATGTAGTTTTTTTGATGTCTGTGAAGTCTACACCTTTTCCACATTTCTTAACTGCTGCCTTCAAAACTCAGCCAACATTACAGCCCAGAAGACTGCTTTACATATATCAAAACATCCCAATCCAATAAAGAATAATTTCCAGACATGGCCACTGGAAGAGGAGAAAAGAAAGAAAAGCAGTGAGGGCATTGGTGATTTTAAATTTAATCATGATTTTACGTAGACAAAGGAAAACAGCACACACAAATGTATAAGTGACTATTCCCACTTCACATTTATTTATTTATTTGCATTTGTTTACCGCGATGGTCCACTGGGTCATGGTGAGCCCATTTTCAGTGGAGGCCTAGAGAGAAAAGCTCCACAATCAATTATACAATACATGCAATACACAATGCATACAATAGGATAGATCAACATGATAAGTACATAGCTATGTAAGAGTTGCAGTATATGCAAGGTAAAAATCTTGGTACATTATTAGATTACAACATTAAGGATAAAGTCGTTTGTGCAATTAGAATGTAACAAGATAGCATATAAAGCTAGGCTAATTAAATTACTTAAGTAAGTATCATAGGTTTTTGCAACATTGTCTGAAGAATTGGTCCTTGTTAAGTCCTTGGCTTAAGTATAGGTAAGCAAGTATAATAGATAGTACATTACTGCAGTTAAGTAATTAAATTGAAAGAGAAAAAGTTATATCAGAGTAGTAGTTAATGAAGGTGTAGGGTAATGTTGGGTTTGGGAAGTGCAGATCTGACTCATGTGCATTGCCTTAGAGAGGAAAGGTGTTGTCTCAGTGATTTTTTAAAGAGAGCTGCATTGCTGGTAGCCCTGAGTGATAAAGAGATGTTGTTACATAGTTTAGCAATAGTAAAGGAGTAGAGCATCTAACCAGCTGAAAGGTTAGGTTTTTCTACATTCAGGAGAAGTTGATTTTTGGATCAGAGAGGTCTATTTGGATGGTATAGAGTAAGTAGAGAAGAGAGGGCAGGGCAGTTTTATGGCCTGAATATAAGTTTGTGTGCAGTGGTTAATTGTAAATATGTAAAATAATGAGGGAGTTCTAGCTAGTCTAGTAGTTGTAATCAGGCACAGTGATGAGATGAATAGTTTGCATTGGTTATAAATTTTGCAGTTTTATTGTAGCACAAGTCAAGTTTTGATTCTTGAGAGGACTGGATATTGGTCAGAAGAGGGGCATCATAGAGAAGAGATGGTAGCAGAAAGGAAAAGGCTAGGGATAGTTTTGCAGAGTGATTGAGGAGGTATTTGTGTCTATAGAGGATGCCCAATTTTTTATGTGTTTTTTTGATGTTGCTGTGAATATGCAGGTCAAAGCTTACATGAAACTATAGATTTCATATAAAGAAAGAAGTTGGAGATACGGCTTCAGGACTATTAGATGTGAAAAAATCCCACCTTATTTCAAGGTCAGAAATATATATATATATATATATATATATATATATATATATATATATAGATAGATATGGGACTTCTGATGGCATATCAGCCTTATAACACTCTTGTTACAGAAATATGTCCACTGTTACTGGGATCTAAGATTATGTTTCAGATGTATTTGATTGTGATACGGTACTCACTTCATACATATCAATGCTATTTGAAAACAAATCAGTGCCAAAGGATGATTAATAATGGGTCAGAACAAAAGAATGCAGGATTTTAAGAACATCTCTAAAATCACTTGCTCTTATTTATATTCAGTATGGAATTGTTAACTTTTCCTTATCTGACAGGTTTAAATTGTATCATTATTCACTGTTCATTTTTGTGTAATGAATTTTATTGATTCCTTCTCAGGAAGTGGCGTTAAGTCGTCAGTACTACTACTACTCTCTAGTAGTTTAGCACTAAGGATAAGGCCAGAGGTTATTACCAAACCCAGGTACATCTGGGTTTGGTTGCCTCAGTCTGTACTTGGATTCTATGACATTTTAACAACCAGACAGTGGCATTGGTCTCCCCTAAAAGAAGCATGTTGTTGCTAGCATGCTTATAAGGTTGACTAATGAATAAGCAAGCAATGCTGCTGCTTGTGATGAACACACAAGGTTTTACAAGGCACAAACCCCAAAGCCCAGTCAAGACCATCCTTATAAACCAATCAGATTATTTACTTTTATAAGTTTCATTAAATGATTCCCTTAGCAAATGTAATGCTATGCCATACTGTACATGGTCCAGACAGCAACTGCTTATGTGTGTTGATAAGGAAACCTCTTTCAATATTCTTAGAGCGACAATCTCCATCTCATGTCATCACTGCAGGTGATGCATGGAAACAGAACCGAGTGCCTCTACTATTTGTTCCCAAGCAGCTACTGGCTGAAGCTTCACCACGATGAAAAATCCTAAAATAAGCATTTTTTTGCAGGCAGGCAAGCACCTTCCACCCACCATGTGGGGGGCTTCACCTGTATACCTCCATTACTTATTAACTCCATGGTCACATAACTGCTGAAAAAAGATAAATATCAAAGACTGAATTGCTGCTCATACAATAATAGAAACATTGCTGACAATCATTTCCTATGAGAAAAAAACAATTGATAAACTGTGTCTCATCAGGTTATGTTCAATGAATTGCAACCTATGTTCAATATATAGTTGATACCCTGAAGTGAAGCTGATATGTTGTATCCATAGCCCTCCCACCCATAGTAATACAGAGGCTATTATATCTCTGCCCTAACTGCAGTGATGAAGATATGTATTTTCTGTAAAGAGATACTTTTAACTAGATATTACAAAATAGCTGCTTTAACATGGCATCAATTACAAGAGATGATATAATAATGTAACCACAATACAACAGATGTCTTTATACCCGATGAGCTAATTTGATTTCTGGTTGTACAGAATGATTTTTTACTCTATGCAAAACCCTGGTATACATGCCCCCGACATCATTTTGACAATGTAGTAATTTAAATAAAATGGCAGATGAAATTAAATAAAATATCAAAACATTCAACACAGATGTCTTGTTTTACAGAACAAATTCCATCATCTACAATACAGCTTCTGATGAAATATAATGTTATTTAAAGAAACTTACCAGGAAAAGATATGTCGAAACTTCAACCAAAACAAGAACACGAATTCCAACTCTCCACACGTAATAAAATATATGATATTTATTTTAAGTGTGTTAAAATATCGATACACTTTTCGTCAACGCAGGTGCCTTAACTTCTTCAGAAACTCTAAACAGCATCAATTAACCACACTTTATAGTGTGGCCATACCAAACATTCATTAAACAATTAGTACTTTAAAGGCATATGCCTAGAATTAAAACATAAACTATATAATATAAAATAATCGCTACTTAAAACACCACGATCATTTAAACTGATGTTATTTTAACACTATTTGAAACCAGTAAAAATCATATATACTAGTAAATGTTAATAAATAATTTAATGATATGTATATAAATGTTTATATATAAAAAATGCAAACGTGTATGGATAAACCATGTATACATGTGGCTACTATTCAATCCAGTATATATATATATTATGTATGATTCTTATTTTTATGTTTTACTTGATATTGTTTTATAGACAGAACAGATGTGATTGAAAATATACATTTATTTTTATTGTTTTTAAATGTTGAACATTAGATAAGCACACTAGATTGATAGGATCATAAATCCATTGCCTTGATTGATTTAATGTTTATAAGCAGAATTTTCATTATACATATATATAGAGTCCTTTATCATGTATACATTTTGTTTTGTTTATACAGCTTTTATAATACTTTGTTATTTAGACAAAATATTTAGTAACATGCCAGCTTAATATATAAGTTAGTCATCATCTTCGCTGCTATTCACGGGCAGAGCATTCTTGCACTGCGCGTAGGTCAGATACAATATCCCTTTAAATGACCTTCTATATTTTAACCATACACCTGAAATTGATAGTTCCTGCTTATCACAGGATTCTTCATAGTATTTATGCTTGTACTCATAGTTGCAGCATCACGGATCAAATTTCATGGTTTGGTTAGGCTTTACGCTTTAAATGGAGATGAATATATGCGTTTTTTGTATATGAAAGCTTCGTTATGTTCGTAATTTTTGACAGATCGTTTCTGTGTTCCCTATGATTGTTTTAGAACTGAAACAAGTTGATATCAATAAGCAAGCTTAATTATTGATATAGTTTTTTATATTGTTTCTGTTTATAAACATACAGCGTAACTCTTCACATTTTCATGGGCACTTGTGTTGACACTTACATTAACGGCTCTAAGAGAATTTTTTACAATAGGTTGGTTTATATATTTATGAACAATCAGAGGTGATATTGTGCTTATATATTCATTTATGTATTAATAATGGTGTGGTTCACACAGCTAGGAATCTTATTTAGCTACAGGGCTGGTTAGTGCTTTATTATATTAACTGTTTGGATAAACAAAAGCCGTTTAATGAACGCGTTTACCTAGCGCTGACATCAGAACACAGGTTTTACGCCTTAATTAATTTATTACATTTTCCCGCGTTTCAGCGGATATATACAAGTGTATTAGTTGTTTTAAATGATATCTGAAGAAGCGTGGATTTACCACACGAAAGCGCTTATTCTTTGTGTTTTAAATAAAGAACCTTTTGGATTTCGTGACGATTTGTTTCCAGTCTTTTGGATTTATATCAGTGTGTTTGTGAAGAGCATTTATATCAGCGTTCCTTGTGGTTGGTTCTTCACTATTGTGTTCCTGATTCAATCCAGTATAGTAAGCAATGCAGTTAATATATTAAGCCCAGCCCAAATAGAGAGAATGGGATGGAATAGAATAAAATAAAATAAAATAAAATGGAATAATCATTTATCTCCAATATATGGAAAACATTTAACCAAGAAATAAGTAAATAAGTAAATCGACCAGTATTTATCAAAATTAAATACCACTAAAATTAAGAAAATAAAACATGACCTTAAAGACTACGGGGAAGGTAAAGCGTACCAAAGCCACCTAATTCTCAAAGGGGAGCGCCTGCTGTTATAACATCACTAATAAAGCTCTAACTAATAAAGATAATAACCAAGAGGTAGAGACTGAGATACTGGCCTCTTCTAACATCAATGGGACACATATTGGGACTAAACAACAGGATGGTCTAAGCACTATCCGTCGGAGTGAAAGAATAGCTCAAAATAATGATTCTGTTGTTCCGAATACCTCAGCGCAGAACAAATTTGGAGGGGACTTTAACGAAAGAAATTTTCGAGCTTGAGCCTCGAAGCCAGTGGCGCAGAACAACAGAACAACGAAGAGCAAAAAGAAAAAATGGTAGTAAACATGGTCACTGATGGCCCCCTGAATGACGAACTTCATTGTAATGTACTTTTTAACTCTAGCCATGATTTTAAGGTTTTTAATTATACCAACATGGTTATCTGTCCAAAGACAATGGATTTGTTATCAAAAGGGTATACATTTGTCCCTACTGTCCAGTTTGATGTGGCTAATACTTTAATTGACCTTAAGATTTTCACCAGGAAACTTAATTTGTTGGCTTTAATGGGGGAAAATTTAAATAACAAGTCTGATTACTATGTTTCCAGTGTATATAACCCCCCTTTACATCCCCTTCTAGTGCTTTTTGCAAAGGTCAATGAAGTGGATTTATGAAATTTGAAAAAGGCCAAAATAGTATCTAGTCACACGAATAGTCATAAATATAATATAAGTAGAGAAGAGAGGGGACATCTTGAGATTTTTAAGTCAGGCTCCAATTCGTATTATGAAACCGGATAAAGGTGGGGGCCTTGCTATAATGACTATTAATGATTATAACACAAGAATGTTTAACATTCTGGACAGTGATACCTATGTAAGAGCTTCTAGGAATGAAATGAATGGGGCTTATAGGAAGGTTTTGGCTTTGATAGAAGAACTTTACATTGAAGCTAGAATAGATAAAAGTTTGTATGTTTATTTACAGCAACCAGCACCAAGGATCCCGGTTCTTTTTGGGATCCCTAAGGTGCACAAAAATGTGAACAACCCACCTATGAGACCTTTAGTGGATGGGAGAGATAGCATTACATATACGTGTGCTAAAGTATTAGATAAAATTTTACAGAAATATATTAAATGTGAAAGTCAAATTTCAAAAGACTCATGGTCATTTCTACAAGCTATAAATAATTTAGAGTTTTGTGCTGATAGTTTTTTTCGTTACAGTGGATGTAAAGGATCTTTATTCATCTATCCCACACGGGGTTGGAACTGAATGGGTTTCACACATGTTAAGGATTTTGGATGCGCCTATTAGTGAAATTAAACTAGTTGAAGAATTGATAGATATGGTCCTCTCTTATAATTATGTAATGTTTAACAATGACATTTTTCATCAAAAAATTGGAGTGGCAATGGGCACTCCATGTGGAGCAGGTCTGGCAAACCTAGTAATGGCATACTGGGAAAGGTCTTTTGTGCTTAATAACTTAGATTTTAAAGAAAAAAATCCTGTTTTATATGCGCTTTTTAGATGATATATTCATCTTATTCCAAGGAACAGATGCTGAATTAGAGCGTTTGTTGGAAATGTTTAATAATAGTACTAACTTCTTGAGTTTCACGTCTAGCTATAGTAAAGATAGAATAGTATACCTGGATGTGGAATTAAGGAAGGATTATGATGATGGGATTTTTGTTTCCAAAATTTATCGGAAAGAGACTCATTCTAATATGTATTTGCATTACACTAGCTGCCATCCTACATATCAGAAGAGATCTGTAGTTAAGGGGCAGTTAGTTAGGGCAGCCAGGATGACGACAAAGGATGAAGAATTTGAAGAAGAGTGTACTTTAATGTCTAACTTCTTCATACAGAGGGGTTACCCTTTGTATTTCATCCAGGAGATTATCAGGGAAGTCCAGCACAAAAGACTAATAGGCGACTATGTCCCAATATTGAACAAGGTAAAAGGTAGGGGTCTTGAGCTGAACAATAACAAAGAACTGATTAGCACCAGTGGTTTTATATGCACTTTTAATATAGACTCCCACATAATAACAAACATTATTATGAAAAATTGGGAGTTTTTGATGAGTGATAAACACTTTAGAGACTTGTTCCCAGAGAGGCCCAAAATTATATATAGGCATGGTAATAACTTGAAAGAGATCTTGGAAGCCAATTGTCGATTATATACTAATAAAGAGGGTATGTACAAGTGCAGCATGTGTAAGTATTGTAAATATATTGATGAAGGTTGCAACTTTAAAATAGGTAGCATGAAATACAGGTCCAAAGGGAGATTTAATTGTAGTAGTAAACAAGTAGTATACCTAGCTAAATGTATATGCTGTCCAGCCTTCTATATCGGTAAAACCGATAGAAAGCTTAGTGAAAGAATTTATGAGCATATCTATTGCATTAATAGGAATAAAATGGAAAATGCTTTAGCTAGGCATACAAGTGAGTTTACTGGTCACGAATTTAAATTTAGGGTTATCGACCAACTAGAAAATGACAAAAGGGGAGGACCTGAATCTTTGAAACTGGAGAGGAAGGAACTCCTATGGCAGCTTAGAACAAATGCCTGTCAATTTCCAGGCATTAATGAAATGAGCTCCATTATGTGTATCCTAAGGTTTTTGACTGTTGCACTTAATTGTGGTACTGGACTCCTGTTTGCTTTTGGATTTCAGAAACTTTGGAAAGATAGGACATATAAGATAAGATTATTTTTAAGATTAAGTTAGAATTATTTAAGCATTCCTAGTAAAGAATAGTACGTAGGTTACTTATTGATTTAGAAAGGTCATTTAAAGCATTGTGAGGTCTTAATGCATATAGAGTGCAATTTATTAGACTTATACCATATATAATATCACTGAGAAAGGGGGATGACTTCATTACCAGAGGAAATCAGATGTTCTGTTGCAGGAATAGTGTACTGATCCTACATTATTATAAAGAGGGGTCATGGGTCTAAGACTAGGGGGGTGTTTAGGTTAGGTAGGAGCATGATGTTTATGTAGGAGCATGAGAAAGGCATTCCCATTTGGCGAACAGATGGGAGTGCAGGGCGGATTTGAAGTTGTTATGGCTTGGTATAGTGCATAGTGGAGGGGGAAGAGAGTTCCATAGTTTGGCTATGGTGTAGGATAGTAGCAATTGGCCATGGGGATGTGAGGGTTTGTGCACTTGGAGGTGTTGGCTCTTAGATCTGAGGGAGCAGCTGGGTGTGTAGGGTATAAGGGATGCGGTAAGAGAAGGGCATTCTGCAGGTTTGTAGATGAGTTTGTGGGCAGTGGTAAGTTGTAGGTATTTTAGGTAGTTGGGGAGTTCTAGCCATTGATAGGTATGTAGGAAGTGGCAGGGATGAGAAGAGTTATTAGAATTGGTTACAAATTTGCAGATTTTGTGGTAGCAGGATTTGAGTTTGGAACAAAGGCCAAGTTGAAGGTTGGAGAATAGGGGAGCGCCATACATGAGAGAGGGGAGAAGGAAGGTAGTTGCTAGAGTTTGTCAGGTGGAGGGGCTGAGGTAACGGTTGTGTCTGTAGAGGAGACTGATTTTTTATGGGTTTTCTTAATTGTGGAGTAAATGTGGGAATCAAATTTAAGTTTTCATCAATGGTTTCCTAGTAGCTTGGTACTGGGAACAATTTCTAGGGAGGTGTTATCCTGGCTTTTAATGGAGAATACATTTTTGTTGAAATTGGAGCTTTTGGTAGGAGCAAAAATCATTAGTTTTGTTTTGTTTGTGTTTAGGGCTAGGTGATTGGATTGCATCCAGGATTCAGTTTTGGAGAAGGCTGATTGAGTTTTTAGTAGCAGTTCAGAGGTGCAGGAGGATGAGCAGATGATGGTGGAGTCATCTGCGTACTGGATAACTGAGGCTTCGGGGATGGAGTGGTGGAAGTTGTTGATGAATGTGTTAAAGAGAAGTGAACCCAGTACAGATCCCTGGGGAGCTACTGCAGGAGTTGGTAAGAAAGGAGAGGTTGATGCTTTCCATTGGACAGCTTGTTGGCAGTGGGATTGGTAGCTGGAAAACCAGGCTAAGGTAGAGGAAGAGAGATCTAAGTATGAGAGCTGGGACAGGAGTAAGGAGTGGGAGATGGTGTCAAATGCTTTAGAGAGGTCTAGAAACAGTGATGATATGTATTTGCCATTGTCACGTGCTAGGTTGATGGTTTCAAGAAAGGATAGGAGGGTGGTCATGGTGCTGTGGCCAGGCTGAAATCCGTGTTGAGTAGGGGAGAGGAGTTTCTGTAGGGTTAGGTATGGCAAAATTTGTGAGTGGATAGTCTTTTCGAGTATTTTAGAAAGAGGAGAGAGTATTGCTATGGGTCTGAAATTGGTTGTGTCTATGTTTTTACCACTTTTGTGGAGAGGGATTATGAAAGTGTGCCGCCAGATATTTTGGACATAAGATTCTTGTATGGATCTATTTATAAAAATAGGTATGAGATAGGCTATGGCTTCAGCAGATAGTTTGAGGAGGGTCGGTGGTAGGTTGTCTGGTGCGTTACGACAAGGTTTTAGCCTGAGGAGCAGTCTTTTTATTATGTTTGTGGGGATGGGTGCTAGGCTGAAGGGGGGGAGTTTGATTGGGGGGGTGAGGGGGCAGGAGAGGATGGTATTGGAGGGAGGGTCAGGGAAAGAGGAGGATATATCAAAACAGTAGAACATTTTAACAGCATAGTTTGTAAAAGTAGCTGTTGTTATAAATATTTAAACATTGGTACAATATCAAGGAGCAGTATGCAATAAAGTATTTATTTAGAGATAAAGTTGTTTTAAAATTTAAGGACAGGAAATTAGAAATATAAAATAGAGGAAAGAGGTCTCAAAAAGTATTGGCTAGAAAATTGATGGCATTTTGGGTGTAAAGTTAGGTGTAGACATGCAAAGATATGGGTTTTATTTTAAGTAAGAAATAATAGCTTATTTTGTTTTACTAAGAGTTAAAATCAGTACTAGACAGGAAGAGAGATAGAAGAGATATGAGGGCTGTGTGATGAGAAGAATTGGTGATATACTAATGTAGGTATAGTAGGGAGGTAAAGCAAAAAGGAGGCTAAAAGGAAGAAGAGGGGGTAAAGAAGTCAGGTAGTGAGAAGTTGTGGGGGGGGTAAGTATGATAAAGGGGAGGATGAGAGAGGGGTGGATGAGACATGGAAAATAGTGAGGTAGGAAAAAGTGATTAGTTGCAGTGAGAAATAAGTAGAACAGGGAATGTTAAAGGGACAAGGAGGAGTTTATCTGTTTGGCGTGGTGCAGGGGCAGATATAGGAGTTAAGAAGTTAGTTTCTCAGTGAGATTTTAAAATTCTTGAGGCAGTCTATGGTGCTGATAGCTGTAGGTAAGGTGTTCCATAGTTTTGCAATAGTGTAGGAGTAAAGACAATGGTCAGCTCTTTTCTTGGGTCTGTGCACAGTTAAGAGTTGTTTATTCTTGGAATGGAGAGTTCTAGTAGGGATGTAAGGCTGTAAAACAGTTTTTAAGGCAGGGTAGCTTTCAGGTTCGTATATCATTTTATGTGCTATAGTTGTAGAAAGTCAAGATGATGTGGTAATTCATGCCAGTTAAATTCTTTAAGAGCTTAACAGTGGTGTGAAGGATATGATGTACAAGTAGCACATTTAGTGATTTTATACTAGCAGGATGAAGCTTATTCTTTAATGACATATGTAGATTGGTGAAAATGGGGGCACCGTATAGGAGAAAGGGGAGCAGATAGGTATTAGCAAGTGTTTTTTTTTTCCTGGGAGTGTCTATGAAATTTTTGTGTCTGTTAAATATTCCTAGTTTGAAATGTGCTTTATGGCATTTAGTATGTGTTGCGCGAATGTAAGTTTATTGTCTATGGCGATGCCTAGTAGCTTTGTATTTGTTACAATTTCAGTCTCTGTGTTATTCTGTGAAAATATTTTAAAATCAAATGTCAGTGGTTTTGGTTTGAAAAGTAGAAGTTTTGTCTTATTAGGGTTGGGGAGTAGATTTGCTGCACTATGCCAAGAGTCAATTGAGGTAAAGGCGTTTTGTGTTATTTGTAGAAGGTGTTAGATGCTGTTTGAGGAGGAGATGATGGTAGAATCATTGGCATATTGAATAATGGAGCATTGAAGGGAGGCTGTGTGCTGCGTGTGTAGCTTATTAATAAAGATATTGAAGAGCAGTGGTCCGAGGATTGACCTCTGTGGCATTCCAATATTATTAACTACGTAGTCAGACAAACTATTTTGCCATTTTACACATTGTTGTCTATTAGTTAGATAGCTACCAAACCACTGTTGGGAAGATTGTGAACAACCCATAACAGAACGTTGCTGTAGAAGTTGGTTGTGTGATACTGTATCAAAGGCCTTTGACAGATGTAATAGAATTACAAAGGTTATTTGGCCAGAGTCTGTGACTTTGTTGACAGTATCCACGAAAGACAAAAGGGCAGTGTTTGTGCTGTGTCCTAGTTGAAAACCATGTTGAGTAGGTGAAAGAAGATTATTGTGGGTGAGGCGGTTTAGTAATTGTATATGTATGCATTTTTCCAGAAATTTAGATAGAGGGAAGAGGATGGAGGTGGGTTCGTAGTTTGTTAGTTCATTGGATTTTCCACCTTTGTGTAGTGTGGTAATGATGGATTTCTTCCAGAAGTTAGGGACTTGGGACTCTTTAATGGATCGATTGATAAGGATGCTAACAGGGTAAGCAATTGCATCTGCAGCAAGTTTTAAATATTCTGGAGGAAGATTGTTGGAGGAAAGGGAACATGGCTTTAGTTTGAAATAAGCTTATGTATTAATGTAGGAGGTACTGGTTGTAACGAAAAAGGATGAGATGGAGTACTAGTTATCGAAGTACTATTGTGAGGGGGGATGCTGGTGCTTTTGTGAGATGTTTGAGAGAGGGGTGGAATTTGATTGTTAGTGGAGTTAGAATAAGTATTAGAAGTAAAGTCTGTTACTAACTTAAGTATACTATTGATAAAGTGAGTATTGAACATATCAGCTATTTGGGAGGGTGTTTTATTTGTGGAGGGTGATGGATTTTGTTTTGAACCTGGAATAAGGAGTCTTGAGATGATTTTCCAGAAATTTATTGGGTTATTTTTGTGGTCGGTCATTTGTTGGGAGATATAGTTTTTCTTGTCTGTGATTACTAGTTTTTTTGCTTTGTTATGTAGTTGCTTACATTTCAGTGGTTTGTAGCATTTGTTTTGCGGTTTTAGTTAGCCAAAGTACGTGATTTGTTTTTGTTCTTTTCATACATAGAGAGTCTAGGCTGTTAAAGGTGTCCAGAAATAGTTTATTGAACTGGTTGATGGCATTATCTAGTGGTAGGGTTTTAGCAGGGTCCAGTTGTTACTTTTTAAGATGATATTATATAGTTGTTGGTTAAAGTTTGCTAGGTTTCTGGATAATTTGTAGATATGGGGTTTAGGTATTTGAAAGGTGGTCCTATACGTATAGGTAGGAAGAAGGTCACCTAAGATATTAGGAAGGGTACTGGAACTGAAGTATTTTTGGGGATCAGAGACCAGGATCCAGTCTAATGTAGCTCTTAGGTTATTACTGTTTTTCATTCTAGTGGAAATGGCGATTAGTTGTGTGAAGCCATAAAGTTTAATGCTATTTGATGGGGAGTCTGTAATTAAATTTTGGCAGTTGATGTTGACATCTCCCATGATAATTGGAAATGTTTTCAGAGATCCAAGATAGAAGAATGTATTCTAGGATAGGGAATATTTTGTCCAGGTGGTATGTACACTACTGCTATACATAATTGTTTGGCATTATTTATTTGTAAAGATGCAAAAAGAATTTTGGCATTACTAAATGATGAAACTAGTTTTGAGAGAGTAGTTGTTGGGATAAATTAATGCTACTGAACCTGCTTTTTATGGGTCCTATTGTTTCTTAGTATGTTGAATCCTGGAGTTACTATTTCAATGTCTTGGATGTAAGGTTTTAACCATGTTTCAGTAACTGCTATTACGTCTGGGGAGTGTTGTGTTAACTCTGGTGAGTCTGGGTTGATAATAGTTGAGTTTCTAATTTCTGTGTAAAGCTTTTCAATAACAGTCAGTAACTGTACAGTTTTCCTCTGACAGCTGCTATAGTGCAGACAAGTAGTCTTACAGGGAAGCTGCATGCTAATGTGGACGTATGTGGAATCTGCTAATGCTAATTAGCCATGTCCTATCCCCTGTAAATGATGACTGCTCTAGATTAACCCAGCAGAACAACAGAGTGAATTGCTTTGCTGAGTTAAAATTTTCCCTAGGAGGAAGACTTGAACACTGTCTTTTGACAATGTTAACCCATTCAGTTCTATAGGAACAATCATGGCTTGTACCACAACTGCAAGTAAGTATAATAGAGCCATGGGAGTGTTTGTGTGTGTCTGTGAGTGGATTTGTTTGTGCATATCTGTAGGGGCATAAATGCAGCTGAATAGATGTGTGTGTGTGTGTGTTTAAGTGAGAGTGTTTGAGCAAGAGTGTGAATGTGTGTGCCTGCTGACTCTATATGTATATATGTATGTGTGTGTAGGGGTGTGTGTGGGAATGTCTGAGAGACACTGTGAGTGTATGCATTGCGTGTATGTGTGTGTGTGTGTGTGTGTGTGTGTGTGTTTGTCCATGTAGAGGGGTGCTGTGTCTATACCACTGCGATGCATGGGCTTTTAGGGAGAACATTAGCTGTGTCAGGTTTTATTCAGAGACATGATAATGAGTCACTAACAATGTATTCCTCTATGTGGCTTTACCCTGTGTCTGACTCAGAGATTCTCTCCAATGAGCTAATTGCCCAACCTATATTGGCCAATTAGTGAATCACCTCAGAATGTTTTTGACAGCCTAATTTTGTTTTTGTCATGGCATCATGCATTCTAAATGTCTCATCAATTCGAATTTTTCTGCATTTAGAATAGAATTTTAGTTTTAAAAACAGATTTCAGTGCTGTGTGTAGGTGGTTAAACAACAGTGGTAAAGTATGCTATTTTTCTTTAGTTACTCAGTAAACTTTGAATTTTAATTTCATCTGCATTTGAAAACTGCAGTTTCAAGGCAAAATTTAAATTCTGTTTTTATGTGGTGAGCAAAGTCCTCACTATCACTTTGCCTCTACTCTCTACTAATGTAATTGACTCGAGTTCTGTTCCCTGTGGGTATTTCCTCTGCACTAATTTCTTAAGAAAAGAGTACATTTTGGCACTCAGCAGTAGTCACTATTACATTGACTGTATACTACCTGTTTACACTATTTAAACTGTGCTGTTAATTGCTTTTGTAACTACTACATCATACAGATCAGGATTTGGGAAAAAGAGGTATAGCCCACAGAATTCAGCAACATTTGCTACAAGGAGATCAGGACCTGAAACCAATCAGCTGTGATCTTCAGAAGGAACCCATAGCAATAGCACCCTCCACTATCTATAATAACCTATAAATAGGAAAACATCTAGCAAATTACAAGAGGAAATCTTAAAGTTAAGGAAACTGATATACTAAGGACTGAAGATATCCAGTCCACATTTTACAGCCATATCAGAGAGCATAACATGTAGGTCATGAAAGCAATTGGTTGTTAATTTTGAAAACATAGCCAAAGCATTTGAGACAGGAATAAACTTTTTTCATCAGATTCTAGTTTTGCATTCCACATAGCTATGTAAAGCATTCAACATTTAGTATCTGGCAATTACAAGGTATTCTTTATCTCCCTGCAGTGTCTTTAATGGTCTCTGGTAGCTGCTGCTAGGCAGTGGAATAAACCAATCCTACTGCCATTTGAGGGCTGGTCATCCTGTGCTTGACCTAATTTTTACACATTTCAGCTGTTCATGTTGAGGAGAGAAGGCACAGACTCTGGATTTTGTCATAGGAGTGGTTCTGTCAGTGTTATAGAGATGACAGTATTATAGTCAGTGTCAAATGAAGATAGACAAAACATATTTGGTGAACATTTTTGGAGACAGACAGTGATGTATTTTTATTCTTGGTGGTTTTAGTAAGCGATTAATAACCAAATCATTTTGCTGCTATAGATCTTTTGATCCTCACATTATCCTACAAGCTGGCAAGTAACTTTTGAAAGAAATAATCTCCTTCTGGTTCAAATCCAACATTATGTTTTCTGATCACTGAAGGTGTATGGAATGATGGGGCAGGGGTTTTGAATGAGTCATATCATTCACTACTCGACTTTCATTGACATTCATTAACATTGTGGTTAAGTCTATCACCAGTCATTTTTTATAAACAGAGGTAATAAGTCAGTGAGATATGCAGCTAGCAAAACCTTAGTGAGAACACTAACTACAGAAATTACCAAATTCCAGTTTAAAATGATCAGTTTAATGAGAATGACACAGAAGAAAGTAATATCATCTGATTTCTCTCTCCCTGTCTCTCCTTTAAACACACACAGACGCATACTTGCACATGCACACACGCTTGCATATGCACACACACACACACACACACACACACACACACACACACACACACACACACACACACACACACACTCTCTCTCTCTACTGGCTTAGTCTAAACTTATCTGTATTTTTGTTTCTTAAAAGTCTTGTGTTTAAATAAAAAACAGAAATATTAATGTTTATTACTCTTGCTGATATTCAGACAGCTCTGTTTATGTACTTTTATGTTTCCTCTGGTGAGTCTGGGTTGATAATAGTTGAGTTTCTAATTTCTGTGTAAAGCTTTTCAATAACAGTCAGTAACTGATACTCTAGCAGAGCTCATATAGTTGACAGCCATGAGCTCCAGTAGGTTAGACTGAAAAAAAATCACCGTCAGCCATGCAGTTTACTGCTTGTGGTCTGTGTTTTAAGCAGTAAAACTGTCTATTGGTTTTGCAGTAAAATGCCACTAGAAAGGCATGCAAATAACTGTGGTTTCCTTGTGCTTGATTGAGCAAACAGATGAAAAGACCTGTTAATGAAATTTAAAGATGAAAAAAATTCAGCTTTCAGAGGAAAGTGTTACTTGCTTGAAACCAAGACTAGAAGTCTTTTTTTTTTCTTTGATTTAGCTGTGCTGAGGTGTCTCAAGATAGATGCTAGTTTATCTCTGCAAGTTTGAATACCAGCAGTAAGTATTTGGCCTCAAAGTGAGGTGCTTAACTGTGAGGAATCCAGTTGTGTAAGAAACTACTCCTAGCACTTGTAAGCCACTAGATTCCTGCAGATCATCTCCCTCCATTCCTAGGTCAACTCTTCTTTTTGTTGGAACACGTTCTGAGTGGATAAGCTAAATTTCTGTGGAGGAGGACAATTAAGATTTTTTTTTTCAGAGATGATGCCAAGAAAGTTCTAATGATGGTTTTCTTCCCTAGAAGTTTGAATCATTGTTGCTTTAATAGAACCTCAGAGGGATCTTCTGGTTAAGGAATAAATATAACAAAAACTTCATGTAACTTAAAAACATGCAAGTAAAGAGAGGTCAGGAGGCAAGTGAAACTTCACTTCTTCACTTGTGAAACAAAAACAAGAAATAAAAGATTGATGAGGGCAGTGGCTGCACAGAAATAACCTATGGATGACATTTTGGAAGATGAGGTGTTACACTATTTACATATAAATGTTTAGGTTGAAAAAATATTTTTGTCTTGCTGCAACATTAGACAGCTTTTAAAGTATTGTCATCCTCATGCAGTGCCATAATGGCCATCAGTGCTGCCGTAGAGGTTCTGAAGAATGAGGAAAGACTGGACTTTAAGGGTGCCAAGTGTGTGGGGTGGTTGAACGAAGGTATCTGCCTTTTTCTGCCCATTCCATAATGTTGTACTGTAACTGAAACCGAACAATTCCCCTACAAGTTATTAAAACCAGAGTCCAAGGAATATGTCATGCTCTTCCAAATTAAAGACACCGAGGATGTAGGCATGGACCATCAGAGAAGAATAAAATATTTTTTCTAGAAAACTCCATCCAGAGTAAAGGGGAACTAGTAGCTGAAGGTGATGGAGAGGTTAAGTGCTTGCTTGGTGCTGTGACTAGAAGAGACAAGGAATGTATTTTCAGGACTGCAAGAAAATATTTTTGGAACGAGAAGTTGTATATCATTACTCATGTAGCATCAAATGATACTGTTTAGAAAGGGTTAAGCACTGTGCAGGGGAAGTTTCAGGAAAGATGCAAAAGCTGGAGAAAAGTAGAACAAATGGTAATATTCTTGTGGATGTAGCTGTTAGTGTTAGGGTGCTTTTGGAGATTAACAACTGATCAAGTGGTGCTTAGTTTGGCTTTGACACAAGTCAGGTATCTACTTAGAATGGATGAATGCTTCCAATGCAGTGATGATTTGTATCTGTTGGCAAGGTAATCAGCACTTTAAGTGACAGGTATACGTGATTCATTAGCAAACTTTTAAATTAGTCAAAGAAAGACATGCACACAGACAAAATGTTGTTGAAATCCTGTACTGACTTTATACTCACACACACACACACACACACACACACACACACACACACACACACACACACACACACACACACACACACACACACACACACACACACACACACAAAGAATTCCTGTACTCTTTAAATCTTTATAGCTGCAAAAATGTTAGGAGAGGATCTGATACAATGATGCCTTAAATGCCAAGTCAGACAAACATAAGAGGAGTACCACTGTTCCATGGTACTAGTGACACTTATGGAATAACAGTGCCTTGGTATTGTGGCAATAACAGAAACAGGGAACTCAGAGAAATATAACTGAGAGGCAACAATATAATGAATTAAGGAGTGGAACATGAAACTGTTTACAAGTACAAGTTACAAAACTGAGGTTAACTAATACATTAAATACATCATGTTATAGAACTATTAATTGGCATCTTAAATCTCCTTTGCATTTACTGTACTGAACAAAATAAGGCAGTTTATTAAGAAAGAAAGAGAGAAATGTACACCATGGTTGAAGAATGGTGACATTTGTTGATATTATTCCAACCTTATATAATTTATGAGTGCCTTTCTTTCTAGATTTATTCAGTTTTGTATTTCTCTTCTTAATGCTTCATCATAAATTCAGACCAAAAATGCAGAATCATGCATCATGCAACACAATCCATGGTAAGAACTATGTGTGATGCTAAGAAATGTATGTAGTTCCATACTTATAAATACTGTGAATATGGAAAGTAGTACTGTGACTTTAAGAACCCAAGTATCCCATAATGTATAGAGTCTGGTTTCCAGTTGTTAGTGTATTCACAATGAGAGATAATGCTGCTAACAATGTTTTTGTTGTACTGTGATTTTTAAGTGCCATTAAAGTTGTTTTACTTCAAATGCTGGTGTATCCTGATAGTATTTACATTACTAATGAAGATGACTGGGTTACCAAAAGTGAGGATTGTTTCATAGGTATTTCAAGGCCATTTAGTCCCAAGACATGTATGCCTTGCCAATAACCATCCTCAGGCTTTACCTCCTTTCTTAAGGAGGGAGACTGCAGTTATTCCCAAGGTAAACTTGAGAGCATCCATCCAGTTGTCTAGGTTTAGTTTGAAGGCAGCCATTGAATCACATTGTCTAACCTGCAGAGAAGGGAAGGTGCTGGTGATGATTCTGTCACTCCATCATATTTTGTTTATCTGATGATGAAAGTTTAGACACCATGTATGTTATATGCTATTGGTCTCTACATGTTGTTGTGCAATGCAGGTGGGATAGATGGCAGGGGCAGAATAGCTTGGGAGGTTCTAATGTTATAATGACATGTCCTCAGAAATATCTTCCACAGATATCACTGACATATCTCTAGTATAACACTCTGACCAGCTAAAACAGAAAATAGGTATTGTCCATTGACACATCGGTGGCAAAAGCATGGCAATGAGGTGTCACAGGCATCTCCAGCTATGTCTTCAGAGCTGAAAACTGGCATATAGTCATGCATAACCACAAGGGCAGTGACTACAGGAGCAATGGCTAGTTATTCAGTGTCTTTGTCCCACTGCACAGGCACTCATAATGCAGTCATTTACAGATATCTGTAGATGCCTACCTCTCATTGTGTCAGTCAGTGAGAATGACTTTTGTGACCTTGATTATGTCAATGGTGTGGGCTACCAAAGCCAGTATGCTGCCATGGGAGTTAGACAGCACTTATTGCATGGTGCTATACAGTGACCAGCCTGTTGCAGTCAGAGGACTTGGCTTTGGTAACATGCTTCCCTGAGGCTGCAGTAGAAGGTGTAGATGTAGTGCACAATGCTCTTTGATCCATGCAGAACTCTACTACTGCAGTGTTATAAAAGTAGCAGTTACATGCCATGGTGGGAATTATGGTAAAGTCTATTGTATTTGGTAAGTTTACTCACTCAAAATGCAAACATGATAATTAACAGTATGTTGTCACCATTCAGGACAGTGGCAGCTCTGGAAGAGATTGAAAGGAGTGTGTGCAACAGCCTGTATGTTGCAACTGAGCAGCACATCATGACTGATGACAACACAGCACAGATGCAGATGGCTATTTTCTGCCAGATACAGAAGCAGATGGCCACACTTATGTATCTGTGATGTGAAGCTTGAAGACTTGTGGATGTTCTAAATGACCCTGGAAAGTAGTTCAGCTGCAAGGCACCAGCTGCAATGTTACTGTTCCACGTGCCACAATGTGCTAGTCTAACACTCGTTTTCTATCTCAGTGACAACACCTCTGTTGTAAATGCACACCACCAACAAGGCCATATGGTTGTCCATTTGCTGTGGTAATGCATCGGCCATGCAGCTGGGGTGCTACTTTTGCTGTTCATTTAAAACCAGTGTAAACCCACCATAAGGGAGCATGTGTATCATCACCTAGTCAGGCAATGACATCATGTGGTGGGCCTCCTGTTGGGCTGGCACCTACCACATCCATTATAGGTAGTGCTTTTGATGCTGCTGTCTGTGAAGAAGAGTGCATCAGGGGTTTTGAACAGTGAATTGACCAGTTTTGCATTATGTTGCCAGTTGCATCCTTGCTAAACTTTGGCTGTTCATGCATTTTGCTTGTCCTCTGAATGTGTCTCACTGCTGTTGCTCATGCAGCTATTTATGTACATATATACACTATCCGAGTTTCTTTGGCACAATCAATGAACGAGTTTTGCTCTCATTTGCTGTTTCTGTCACTATATCTGAGTTGGCTTTTAGAGTAATGGCATCTGAACATCTTCCTGACAGTCACTGTCTACTTCCTGTTGTGGTAATACCTATCCCAGTGTAGTTGGAGGGCAGGCAAAGGCTGCAGGATTCCAGCAATGCTGAAAACTATGTTCTTCTGCAGGCACTTAAGTAGCAAGACCATTCCTCTCAACCTGGAAACATCAAAAGTCTAGACAGAGGCCCATGAAAAGTAGCTACAACTGGCCAAAAACTGGGACACTGATTAACATAAAATTTGCATAATCATGTAACTCTACCCAATCTAATAGGATTGTGGGATATCAGCATAAAGATTGAAGTCACTAAATAATAAATAATGGCAGACATTTGAATTTCAGACTTCATATCCCTCAGAAAAAAAACATAATGATGCAAAACCTGTTACTCTAGCAAGTTAGCAACTATCTGACTTTACTGGAGCAATATTTAAAATATGACCCACCATTATTTTTGGGTTTATCCAGATTTCTTGCTCTGAGAGAGTGAGAGGTATGGACGGGATGCAGAGCAACATTTCAATTCACTTTAGCACTTTAAACTGTCTATGTTATAACAACAAAGGAAACCAATAAGTGGACCTTAGTTAAAGGCAAAAAATAATAAATCGACACAAGAAATGTTTAAGTGCTTTCATTCTCTTTACTCAAGTCGACATACAACGTCTTGTCCTTTGCTCAAATGTCCATAAAACCGAATTTACGAAAGTCCAGGTCTCAGTCTACAATACATGCAATTTTTTGGCCCGATCCATGTGAAGCAGAGCAGTTCCATTACAGTTAAACAGTGACCTAAGGCTTGAGCATTCCACTACTCATAAGCAGGACTCCACTCATTGTTTCACATCAGTGGATCTCAAGCTTTTGACTTTCAAACTCGTTTCTACCCAAACAAGTTTCCCCTCCTATTTCCTGTTTATTGAAACAGTTCACCAGTCGCCACCTATAATTATTTTCTGAACCACTCCACAGCAAATATTTGGAAGAATTTCAACTTTTAAAAGGAGTGTCCAAAAAAACACATGACCCTGCCATGCTTTAGTTATCAAATTCATAGTATGGGGGGAGGTTAACATCTTTTCTCAAACTTCTGCAACATGCCTTTTTTTCTGTGTGTTAAGTCAAGCTCCTGCTCTGCATTAACCCACCCATGACTGCCTAGAATCATTGGTTGCTGGTTAATTCTGCAGTGACTTGCCCAAAAACTTTACCAGAAAGTGACAGCATATCTGTCAAGATAATTAGCACCTCTAGCCAGTCTACTCACTTACAGTCCTATAGATGGTCCTTTGCAATTTAAGTGTTATTCTGATGTTATGGGTGTTTTATTTAGTGTAAAATATTACAGTGCCAAGTGTCAATCACTTTAAATTACACCATAAATAATAACTTCCTACCACTGCATCTAGATTTCCACTGTTAGACTGTAAAATAAAACTGACTTATACCAGATTCCATAATAGACAAAGATAAATAAAAGTGTTTACATGTTGTTGGACTACGTACATGTTTAGAACAACTGCATAGTAGTGAATCTTGTGTTCCCACTTTCTGCTTTTTAAGTAGCTGCACTGTCCAAGGCCTGCATTTTTTATTTATTGATCCAGTATATATGTAGTACACTTTTTATCTAAAACCAAATTATCAGCACATATTTATTGACATTTAATTTTATCAACATGTTTTTTTTTAATCAACATTTATTTTCATCTAACATGTAAGCCCCCCCTGCACCCCTCCATATCGAAGGCATACCCCCCCCACACTTGCTTAACCATAGTAACTCCATGGTTAGACAGTCACAGAGAAATGAGAAAATACCACCCACAGTGAATCATTGCTATTCATATTTAACTTTCTCTGCTGAGTTAGGATATATAAGTAAAGGAGTGAGGCAGGTGCAGGGGGACATACTCTTCTGCAAAAACTTTTCTTTTTTGGTGCTTGTTTTCTTTCTTAAACATGTTAGATAAAATTAGCTGTCAATAAAAAGCCTTATCAATAAAAGTTTATCGATAAATTGAGTCTAGATAAAAAGTGTGTTAGATAGATTTAGCAAAATCCATATATATATGAAAAACAAACCGAGGTAAGTAACCCTCCCCCACAACTATCTATACCAAATCTGTGATCACACTACAGTGGGGAAAAGGGCATGTTGGGCAAGTGGTTGCTTACTCTGGGAAAATTTCACCATTAGGTATTTTGTTTTTGCGATTTTCGTCTCAGTATAATGATGTTTGGTAAACTGGGACTTACACACACACACACACACACACACACACACACACACACATATATATATATATATATATATATATATATATATATATATATATATATATAGATAGATATTTACACACACACACACACACACACACACACACACACACACACACACACACACACACACACACACACACACACATCTATCCATATTTGACAAATGGATTGTAATTGGATTACAACAAGTCAAAAACACAAACCATAAAAACTCCAAACAGCAGAACTAGAGAGAGGGCTTTAAAATGGGGTCTAAAGGCTTGGTGGTGGGGAGTGGCAAATACACGTGTTCTATCTCTTTCCTAGTTGATGGATTGTGATTTGATGATTTGTGTGGAACATTCTGTGAGTCAGTCACATAGGTTCATAGGTAGTTACTAGGCTATTGACTCAAACCTAGCTGTATGTACCCAGAATAACACTAGAGGAACCGAATATAAAGAGCATGTCTAAACTCGATATTTTAGTTAACAACTGCCCGTATCTAGGAGGGGCATAGGTGAAATCCCCGGAAAAAATTTATGGTTTCCCATCCAGTCATCTAGGCTATGCTTAAACAGGGTCATAGAGGGACTCTGTTTGATGTGAATTGGTAGCCTATTCCAGAGGTGTAGCAACCTCTGAGAAATATATCTGTCTCTCCAGCAGGTCTTATTTATGTTGCAGGTCGGGTTAAAGTCCCTGGAGTGGGTGACTCTTGTCCCATTTGACTTGCAGATGTTCCATTAGGTTTGGGTCCGAGATTGCTCTGTAGGCCAGGTACAAGTGTACTCTAAGTAGTCTGTATACTACTGAGTAAGTGACAGTGACTTCAGTCTGTCAATGTATGACATGTGCTGGACACTCTGAATGTTCTTGGTTAGAAATCTCTGAGGTCTCTCAAGTTGTTGCAGATGTCTAGTAAGGTACATACCAAAGGGATCATTGTACTCAATTATTGGCCTGATGAGGGTCGAGTACAGGGGAGTTATGACCTGTTTCACTCCAGAGGCAATGCCTTTGCTGATGTGATGTGTAACGCAGAATGCCTTCCTTACCACGGTAGGCACATGGTGGTCAAAGTTTAGGCTGCAGCAAACTTGTGTTCCCAAGTCTCTCACTACTGAGTTGTTACTTAGGGTATTATTATTTATATGATAGTCTGCATGGATATCATTTTCACTGAAGGGGATGATAATGCATTTTTAGCACTGAGTTTGAATCCATGGCTTTGGCACCAATCATTGGTTTTTGTAAGTCTCTCTTGAAGTATATTGACATCATTTGGAGATTCAGTGATTGCACTTAATTTGCAGTCATCAGCAAATGTGGGTCAGCCACAACCCTTCTGTTTTGGCCTGAATGTCTGAGAAGTATAGTCCAAACAATAGGGGGCCCAACACTGACCCCTGTGGAACCCCACTGCTGACAGGTCTGCTGGTTGAGGTAAAGTCCCCAACTTTGACTGAGTGTGATCTGTGAGTGGGGCATTTAGCAACTCAACTGACAACATAAGAGTTGATATTCAACTGGGAGAGTTTAGCAAGGATGCCAGAATGTGGGATTATGTCAAAGGCCTTGGCTAAGTCAAGGCAGGCTGTATGCACAGATTTGCCTTCATCTATGGCTCTGGTGATATTTTCAAGGAAGTCCTCCAGGTTTAACAGGCATGCCCTGCCCTTGACAAAACCAAACTGTGTCGGATGAAGGGTTTGGAGATCACCTATATCCTTATTTATAAGGTCCATGATGATTTGTTCCATGGCCTTACAGATAAGGCTGGCTAAGCTTATGGGTCTGTAGTTCTGTACCTCCTTTATGAAGGGGGATAACGGTTCCTGTTTTCCATTCAGCATGAACAAAACCAGTACTCAGACTGTGGTTGAAGAGGATACCTAATGGAGTTGCTAACTCATGTTTTAGACCATTTATACACAACCTGGGATGCCATCCAGTCCCACAGAGACTGTGTTTTTTGCCTTAGAGAGAGCATTAATGACTTGCTATTTGGAGATGCAAGGTGGGGGCAATGTAGAGGGAATGCTTTGTGGAATGTTTGGAGGGGACAAGGGGTGAAATTTTCACCAAACCTGTCAGCTAATAGGTTAGCTATTTTTTGCAGGATCAGTGTGTGTGATGCCATCCACAGCTAGTTCAACTCACATCTGGGTCCTACCTTTAAGGTTATGGATAAATTCACAAACTGAAAAAAAAAAAAAAACAGAATGCAATATACGTGTGTGTGTGTGTGTGTGTGTGTGTGTGTGTGTGTGTGTGTGTGTGTGTGTGTATGTGTGTGTGTGTTTGTGTGTGTGTTTGTGTGTGAGCACGCGCGCAAGTCTGTATGCATTTGTCTAAAGGCAGAGAAACATCTACATTGAAAGAAAACATTATTTTTTAGGATATTACCTCTGCAGATGAAATTACCAGTATCTTCTGTGTGGGCCCAGCAGTCTTTGGCCCCACACCACATGTCAGGTATTTATAGTGTCTGTTCCTATATGACAACTTTTCATGGTACAGAATTTGAAACTTATTAGGGATTTTACAAGTATAGTGAAAATGTTCTTCCTTTGAGCCCAGTTGCATCTTATGCTACAAAGGAGGAAGGTTAATAATAATAATAATAATAATAATAACAATAACAATAATAATAATAATAAATAATAATAATAATTATTATTATTATTTAATTTAAGGAAAAATAATTTGCTGGTTATTTGTAGTGGAATTAGGAATAATTTCTAAAGCTGAAAACAGCAAGTCTGTTAGATAATACAAAAGACTGGGCAATGCCAATTTCTTTTTATTTATTTATTTAGTTTTTAGTTAATCTTTTTTCATAGCATGCTATGACCATTGAATTCATTTCTTCCACCTGACACTGGAGCATCCTTGTGGTATGGGGATCACAGTTGTCACCCTGCAAGGGGACAATCTTTTTACAGTCCTTCCTAACATTCTACCAACAGTCTTGGAGATGTACCTCTCAAGGGGGGCTTGCAGTAATGGCTCAGGTATGAGTGTGTGTGTGTGTGTGTGTGTGTGTGTGTGTATATACACTTGTCTTTAAGTATATGTGTGTGTTATACATGCACACACACACACACACACACACACACACACACACACACACACACACACACACATTAGACACACCATTAGCTACATTACTAAGTTGCTTGGTATGTGATGGACTCACCAAGAAACCAGCTTGATTTTTGTGCTGCGTTGCTGTGAAAACTGGAATCTGTAGCATCAGTACTGATGTGGACAAAACCACTTCCATTTGTTTTGGAGGGTTGAGCTGACCTTGGCTAATCACCCTTATTCTTTCCCCTTACTGATTCCTCCAGTGTGTGGACTTTCTAATCAAAGCTGGGTCATGAGAGTCACAATCAAGTTTTCCTTCTGTATCACTGCAACAACTCCAAAGGAGGTTCCATCTGAAAGCCTATATTTGACTGGACAATGCACAAAGTAGATAAAAATCAGGCAGTAACTGAATGTGCCCAAAAAAAAAAAAAAAAAAAAAAAAAGAATATAAGGTGAGTGATCAGATGAGAAGGCAAGAAATGTGGAAAATACATACATATAATTGCAAGTATAGAAAACTCTTTGAACAACCTTGTGTTGGTCAAGATCAAATGCTGGAATAGTTAAGGAGAGGTGACATTAAACCAAAAGACGAAAGGTTAAGAGAGTGGATTAAGTACACTTTGGTTTACAAAGTCCATTGAACATGTTGGAGAAAGAGACAAATGTAGGTTTTATAAAACAGGAAACAGTCACACATCTTGTTGCTGGTTGTAATATACTAATGGAAGAAGGACTGTATACTGAAAGGCATAATAATGTGGCAAAACTGTTGCATTGGGGATTGTAAAAACATTATAATGTTGAAGTAGCTGAAAAATATTGGAAACATGCCACAAAGCATCATAGAAAATGATGAAGTTTATATCACATGGGATCATCCATTACCAACAATTCAAAAAATAGATGCAAGAAAAACAGATATAGTAGTCCATGAAAAGAAAACAAGCGTAGCATTGATCACTGAAATTGCTACACCCAGTGACTACAGTGTCTTATGTACAGAGAGACACAAAGTCATAAAATACCAGGATTTTCAGCCAGAAATGAGGCAATGTGGAAGAAAGATACCCAGACAGTTCCAGTAGTGTTAGGAGCAATGGGTCTTATAAAAAAAATTACATTCATACTTAGATATGCTACTGATACATGTAACTCCATACGAATTGCAGAAGGAGTCATTAGTGGGCACATTGCGGGTGCTGCGAAGAGCACTTATAGCTAACATCAAAGATTGAAACAATACTAAATTCATAAACTTTAATCATACTTTGACTTAGGAATGGGTCCATTCCCATCATGGCATTAGATACCCAAAAGACTTGTAGAAGTTAAAAAAGGAGACTCCAATTGAAAGCCTATATTGGACTGGAGAATGCTCAAATTAGTATGTGGAAATAAAAAAAAAGAGTTGCGTTACAGTCAATATCATTAGAAATGTACCCTTCTTACAGCCTACTGAAGAGGAAGTATAGTGAATGCTTCAGAAAAGTTTTCCAGTAGAAAAAAATAACTTTCTTAGATGAAGAAGAGAAGGAATGGGTCGAACTAGCAACTTCTTTTTCAGGTCAGTTGGGAGGTAAGGGAGTAAGTACACCAACCATTCCCTACTATGGTGCCTTTATTCTGCCTGACTCACTTGGTTTATTACCTTTTGCAGGTGATGACAGGTGAGTGTTTTGATAAGTAAGACCTGACCTCACTCTTCTCTGTTCATCTCTTTTTTTTTCCTTCAATCCTTCACCCCCTTTGAAACTCAGTCTTCACTAGTGGCAGAAGAGAACCAGATGCTAAGCATATGAGTAGTGAAGGCAGTTTCTAAAAGAGAAAATCACAGATGGTTTTATTCCAGCTAATTCTCTATTCTAGAAACATCAGGGGGTAGATGAGAATTCAGGATTAGAAAATAGTAATCAGACATCTTCATGTTCTTACTTCCAGGAATGTAACATTGTATTTCCTTCAAGAAGGAGGCTAGTTAGCATCTATAAATTTCTAACTTTAAAAGATGCTACACCTGTTGTGGTCAGACCACACACCAGAAATGCAAAATATGTCTCTTGTCCTCAGAATATCAGTGGAAGGCCTATGTTTTTTAAACAAATGTCTAGTTGATTCTTACCTGAATAACTGGGTTCTAGTGAGTCATAATGTATGATCTGCCATGAATTGCATATTAAGAGAGTCTTATAACATAAAAACATGAGAAATGGCTGATAGGTAAGGAAATATCCCATCTTCAAATGACCAGCTCATTGGATTACTTGGATCTTCCCTAAATAAGTTCATGACAAAGCTTTTCTACATTCCTGTGGGGATGATTAAACAAAATATTAAAGTGTTTCATTAAAGGGACCTCATTGCCAGCAAAAGCCTATTGTGCATATTACTTTACTTTTCTGCAATACTTTTCACAGTTTCCAGTGCAAAGCGTTAAGTTTTGCAACCAGCATTTCACATTCAGGACACTGTAGATCAACATGGACAACCTTTAAATTAATTAATCCCCAGAAATAATCAATAGGTACAAATTTACATTACTGGCTAGAACAAGACAATTTCACATTTTCTTTCTCTCAGAAATCAAGGTTTTCAGTAAAATTAGGATAATATGCCATTGACTTAATCAGTGGTCCATGACTTAGAAAGGAATTCTTACTGCATACCAAGACAGCCAAAGCAATATTTACTTTTCAGCTTGTGTTCATCAGTAACGGTAGCGAATTACCAGATGGTCTAGTTCTAATGTCCACTACTGAATAAGACTTCATAGATTATTTTGTTGCAGGTTTGCAACTTATTATTAACAATATTTTGACATATTTTGAATTAATCCTTTTCTTTTGAGGATGCTACCTGATAATCTGGGTGGCTATCTTTAAGTGGCTCCATTTATAGAATGCAAAAATTTATGGCATCTTGGAAGATTTAATGCAAGAAGTTTTCTTAAATCAAAGTATTATATATAACTTGTATAAATTAACCACTGAATTCAAGGAAGATACAGTGTGCAAAAGATTCAAATTTTTGTTGAAACTAGCAAATTAAATAAAATGAAGATTGTAGCACAGGGATAACTTGGATCAGTTTTACTCTTGCAAAACTAGAATTCTCAGTAGAAATGGTGATTCTCAAAATACACATGACTGCATTTCACAAGGAGAAAGTGATAGCATTAAGTAAGGATAATAGGGTGTATATTAGATAAAGAAACGTTTGAAAGTTCAACTGTCATATGGTCGACACCATATGAACGAACTTTCAAAAGTTCGAATATCTAATAAAAAAAATAAACTACACCAAACACCTAGGTTAACGTTTTAAGCAGGGGGACAAGCCCACTGCACCCTCCCACATGGTGGGCTGCACCCCCTACACCCCTTGGTCTTTACATATACCAACTCCGAGATTGCACTACAGTGCAAAAAAGGGAAATCTTCCCATTCAGCACTGCATGAAGATCTCCATTACAATGTTCAAACATTCAAAAATCCGATCATATGGTGTCGACCATATGATACTCTAATTTTTGAATGTTCGAACATTCAATACAGACACGAGTAATATCAGTCATTTAAGTTCTGTAGATATATCTGAATATCTACAAAGCCTGAAAACAAATAATATTCTTGTTCATAGTAAGCAAGAAATATGTATAAAATAGAATGACAGAAGCAGGGAAGAAGGGCAGAATGAAAGAAACGGGGAAGCAAATGAAGTAAATAAAGGGGAACAAATACTGTCCTGCAGAATAGTAATACTTCACAAGAAAGTAATAATGATGTAGAAATAGTTAATTAAGGAATGGAAAGAGACAGGAAGACACAAACTCTTTTAAGTAAAAGAGTCATCACAAGTGATTTATTTATCCAAGAAAATGTAAAGTGTTGTGGTGGCAAGAGGAATCACACAGATTTTGTAGCCCTGTATTGTTTTATTAGAAAATTTAGATACATCAAGAAAAAGTATGTGGGGGAATTATGCTCTTATTTCAAAAGGCTCAGTGATCAGAAATCTTCACAGGAATATAGCTAGACTGGCTAATGGACTTATTTCTGTTACTTCTTTGCTGGATGTCTATATCAAGGAAATATGTTTTCCACACAATCTGACCTTACCTCTGCAGCCAATAGTTTTGCCTTTTACTACACATTTTCTGCTACCAATAATTACAGTGCATCTGCTTCTAGTCTCTTCAAACTCCCCTCCATAAATTACTGAAATTGCTGGTTCGCTTTCCTTCTTTCTGTGAATATTGAGCATTGCAAAACCTTAGGCTGTTTGTCTTCATTCCCAGTACAGGTTAATGCTAGTTGTACCATAATGGTGGGTTCTGCTTTACAAATCATCTGTACTGCCAGATCGCCTTTCACTATTTTTCACACTTTCCACTTACAACTGGATATATATCCAGTGTTTCCCCTTTAATACTCATTCAACCCATGTTTTTAACTTAATTGGTTAGCTAGTAGTGATATTTTAAATGTAAACTGTCTCTAGTGAGTGAAGCTGCTCTACATGTACTGTGTTCGGGATAATGCTGCACTGGAAGTCTCCAAGGGTTTTTCATACATTGTAACATGTTTTTGCTAATTCGGAAAGCATGGAATTTTAAGGCCATTCTCAAAATCCTTATATTCACTTCCACATTGTTAGCACTCCATTCCAAGAAATGTAACAAAAAACTTACTGGGCCACTAACAATGAATATGCTAAATCTCGGAGTGAAGATCATGGAAGACCAAAAGAACATTTAGGTAAAAAGGCAGCTTTTGGTAGCTCCATATTTGCTATATCTCAGGATTTCAAAAATGTATTATTGATGTGCTCTTTGTCTGCTCTGTGTTTTACTGTTAAGAATAATTTTCAAATGCTCCTAAATTTCATTCAGATAAGTGCTGACAAGTGCACTAACATAGTTGTAGTAGCTGTGGAAAACTGTTACTGCTGGCTCAGAGCCAGTTTGTTACCCTTTTTTTCATGGAGTCCTGGGTGAATTTGCCAGCTTCCTGTAAATAATAGTGGGAGGTGATGAACTAAAAACGAACCACTGAATCATTTCATTTTTATGATTATCAACTAAACACACTTACTAAGGTGTTACATTTGCTGAAGTTAATTAGTTTAATGTTACATGTATTTGTTACATTGTGGACTGAACCTTCTTAGACCCTATTCAGCTACAACCCTAACCACCAGTGTAAAGGTGCACAAAGTATATATCAACAGATTATAGTAGATGGCCAGCCCTCATGTTTTTTGGGAAATTGGAACTGGAATGCCCATATAAAACCTCAGTAGATACAAGGGAAAAACAGAATCAACACAGTGACCAGACTGTACAACTGAAGTGCAGACCCTGGGACTGTATGGCAGAAACTTTAATCTCACATCCAATATGCTGCCCAAGTTCTGTAATAAGAGATCATTAAGCAGTACTAAATTGCTTCCAAATGTGGAAGTATGCCCCCTAAAATTTATGATTTTTTTGTGATAACAAAGTCTAAATTGCAGTCATAAAAGCCCATTGAATTCTACATATTACCAGCCTTCATGAAACGCACATTAATACAAATTCTCTTTTTCTATTAAGTTTCTAATGGGGTAGCATTAGAATTTAAAAGGTATCCATAATTATGAACTTTGACTCTGATTTATAAGATAAATGCTGATGGTTCTGCGACAGAACAATGTGCATGCATAGTATTTTCAGCCTTCCTTTACAAATTGTACTTTGCTGAAAATATGAAAGGTATAAAATAATATATTTCACAATTATTGAAGCAATTGGCATTTTTGATGACACCCAAATTGTAAGGAAGCGCCTTATTACCTTATACTATTGTAATTATGTCTATAGCGACAGGCAATGATGTTATAACAGTATAAAAAATAAGAAGGGCTGAGACAACATTCAGTGCTGCACTCCAACAAATCTCCAGAGGGAAGGGGCATAAAATGAACTTTAGTCAGTTAGATAGGGTCGCAACAATACATTTTTGGAAGGACAGGAATAGGAGGATGATCACATGACACCACTTCTATGGAGTCCATAGATGATTGTCTTTGAAGGCACAAACACTCTTAAGGAAAAGAGAAGTCATAAGAAAGAGTGATCTCAAGTAATTAATTTTGTTGGCAAGAAGAATTCCACAGATTTTGTAGTCCTCTTTAAATCCTTTAACCAGGTATGAGACATCATTTATTCTACAAAGGGACAGGAGGTCAAAGAGGGCTGGATATTTCATGTCTTAAAAGGTTAGACACAGATCTCCAGTGAGGAGCTTGTAAGAGTCTGAGTACAGAGAGAGAGGGAGGGAGGGAGAGAGAGAGAGAGAGAGAGAGAGAGAGACAGGGATGCCATTCAGTCCTGATAAATAAGATGTCTGAGGCCACTGATCTTTTTATTTATGAATGCCAGTGGTGACATTGTAGAAAACTGAGAAGCTGCTATGACTATGTCCTCATCTTGTTAACATCTCACAATAATACCAGGTTCACATGTATGCCAGCACTGTAAGTGTCTCTCATTGGCTGACTCAGAAAAACATTATAACTATGTCTCCAGCAGGTAGGGTGAAAGGATTGACATTTTTTTCTAAAAAGCAGCACTCTGTTACTATCATGAGATTGAAGTGATTTGTGCAGCTGCCTATACACAAGGTGAATTATGAGAGAAACAGAGGAGAGTGATACAATTTTGTTTTACCTGTCATTGATGCATGACTTGGAGGCAGTTCAGTCTTCCTTAACCTTATATTTCACCCATGGCTAGGCAGCTTTCTCACTGCTTGGTGCCATTACAGCCTTATTTGCCTCTCTCAGCAGCTGTGGATTTGGCCACTGCATGCTGCCAGGCCTTACAGCTGGTATATTGCCTACCATACCTACAGTGAAGCTCCTACTTGCACTGTTATTTATAATGAAGGGGATAACATCTTCTCCTCAGCATAGAACCTCCAGTGGTCTATGTCCATCTCAAGTCCATATTCAATACAGCATGTTTCTGTGCCCTTAACCCTGAATTGTTTGTATTATTTTAATAGGTGCAGGTGTTAGCCAAGCCACAAAGCCATCTACAGGAAATGCCTAATAAAGTGAAAAAGGATAAATTTTTGTACAGCCATTTGGACATCATTCCCTTTTATGCTCTTTTACTTCTTCTGTAGCATTACCTGCTCATTGCCTTTGTATCAGGACTAGTCCTGAGTTCTGTAATAGTCTACCTGGTAGCAAGTGTGTCTTACACACTCTCTCTCTTCCTCAAATGAGAAAGTTCATTTTTCAATTAGCTTTTACACTTGACTCCTACCAAAACTGAATCTTGTTTGCTTAGGGCTTTGAAAAAGGGCAATCAGCCTGAGTCATTTTTTTTTTCAAGGGCACAGCCTGTGTATTCAACCTGACTTACTTCTTTGAAAAGGTCACCAAAGCAATAGATGAGGAAAAAACTGTTTATACTGTATATATCTGGAGCTCACAAAGCATTTGACATCATCCATCCTGAGGCATGGATAATATGTTCATCTAGCTAAATGTAAATTCTTATATAACCCAATGAATAGCAAACTGACTCATGAACAGAACCCAAGAAATGAGGGTGTGTGTAACTGCTTCCACCAGGAGACCTGTCACCAGTAGACTATCCTACTTCTCATCTTTAACCCACTGCTTTTTCCCTTGTACTTCTCAGGGGTCAAGGCAAATATGGCTAATGGCTGACAAAATTTGCAGACAGCTGTAAACTCTGCGCCATCATAAACTCTCCAAAGACACCAAGATCTTTCAGGAATGCCTGTCACAGGGAACTGGCTGTTGTCAAAAGCTTGGCCTAAAACTAAATACCAAAAGCATACATAATTTTATTCTTTGGCAAGCAAGATAACCCCTGCAACTATTACACTGACAACATTTTCCTGAAAATTGATCCAGTAGTGAGAGACCTAGGAACATATGTAGAAAATGAGCTGTTGTTTGACCACCATGTGTCAACTATTGATAGGAAGCCTTTCTTTACAGCCCAACTTATCAGCAAGGGCATAGTATCCAAATCTAGGCAGGTGTTCAGTCTACTGTTCATTGCACTCAATAGGCCAGTCACTGAATATAATGCCCCATTTATCATATACCTGTCTGAGCACCTGACTCAATCTGAATGACTGCAACATTTTCTCACCAAGAAAATCAAGAGATGAAATCATAAAAAACACTCTGATTGCCTCAAATTGCTGTCCTTCTTCTCAATGTCCTATAGAATGCTAAGGGGAAATCTCTGCATTTTATACACAGCCTCTACCAACCACATCCTTGCAGACCTTCTACACATCTGTGGTTGCAGTAGTGGCAGAAACACAAACTCTAGAGACCTCACTCTCTTGTAACTTAAATAGAACTTGATGGATGGATAGATATGTCTCATAGGGAATACCACTTCTTTGAAACCTCCTTCTTCTCCATATAAGGTAAGCTACATCTCTTACTTCATTCAAGCGCAGCCTGGATGCAGGAATAAAAAACTGTAAGTTCACCAGTGGTTTGGAAACCTTGTTCTGTATGGATGCGGGGGGGGGGGGCATGTAAATACTTGTGCAAGAGTTATGGCTATTCATACTTTCTATACAAAGGGTTCTCACACAGTACTAAATAAAATACAGGGACCTTGGTATTAAACTACTAAGGCTAGAAACTCAGTTGGAATGCATAGCTAGGCTGCTAAAGATCTGCTCAGATCAATAGCCTGACAAGTACCTATGAACTTATGAACCTCAGAAGTTAGGCTATTTTCCTATGAATGCTATACCTCACATATTCATAACTAAAAAGACCAGTGGCCTTAGTTATCAGGACAATCTGGTATCCATCTCTCTCTGTACTCAGTATCTTATAGGCTCTTACATGGAGATCTGCACTTAGACTTTCAAACCAACTCCTTTAACTCTCCTATTCCTTCACAGAACAAATTGTATTGCAACTCCTAGGTTAAAGGAACTAAACCTTAATCGGTAAATAAATAAGACACATTGCTGTAATAGACTCATCTCCCAGCATATCAACCAACTTGAGAACAAACTTCCATTACATTTGATACAGAATAGCATTCTTGCCACCTTCAAGGTAGACCTAGATAATTAGATGGGCAGCCTTAAATAATCCCCTGGTCTTTCTTGTCTTGCTATCCTCAAGGCTGAACTGAACTTCTGAAAAGAGGTTTTTGGCTAGGTTTGCAGACTGATGGCCTAGCACGTACCTGTGAAAATAAGAATCCCTTTGTAACATTCATGCAATGCTTCAGCTACACCACTGTATGGACACTCTTCTATGTTCCCCTTGAACACAAAGCATCCTGTTACCCTACTGAATTGATACAGCATAGCAAACGTTTGCAATACGAGCCTCTACTTGGGGTAGCCTTGCAAACAACAAATTATACACCCTCCCTGAGTTGCTCAAGCTGGCTGTATTCACACTGCCCCCCACCCCCAAACACTGGTTTCTCCAGTGTCCACCTGTTTATGATCATGTGTTGGTTGGGAACAAACCCCCGAGGTATCAGTATTGGCATAAGTATGCTTGTTTTCAAGGCTGTATCTTTATCCTCAAGTCTGTGTTTATATTCACTTCCTCTATGTTTAAATAAACATCATTTCTATGAGTAATAGTTTATCAGATGTCATATATTGAACAAAATGTTAATAATACAATTTTGGAAAACACCTAGATAAGCATTTTAAAGGGTAAAGCCCCTGCTCTCTTTAAGTAAGGGCTCAACCCCATATATCTCCTTAGTTAAATATCCTAATTCCACAGTAACACAAGAGATGAGAACACTGAAAATAATGCTGAACTATAGACATCAGTTGCTCACAAAAAAGCAGTCTCATTGTCACTGTACAAACAGTATGATCACTGGATGAAGTGTAAGTATTTGACTAAGAAAAAGTAACAAAAAGACTAACTAAAACATACCTCAAGCATGTGAACAGAAACATTGATTTTCTATTGGAGACTAGTACAATGAACTACAGAACCAGAGACACATGGTTATTAGACCACTGTGCCTTTAAATGTAAATATTGCATTTCTCTAGCTACATATATAATCAATAAAATGATCTTTATAAAATCACTATACTGTCTAGCCATTTAATTCTAAATGCTGGACTTGCTGTTTTTGCTTCATGCATTTAACCAGTATGCCAGTATAATTACCTCTTGTTTTCTGCATAAACTCATGACTTGCATATCAGCTTCATTTTGACAGCACATACACATTTTATTCACATAAACTAGTTATGTATTTGTTTTCTACCGACAAAGCATATTAATGTGACATTGTATACAGCTGCAGCCCAGTTTATATGAAACAAATGAAGAACCACTGAAATATCCCAGGGCTGGATTTCATGCAATGTCTGCATGCCACAGTATAATACCACTAATACCACTGGAGAATAGGACTCGGGGGGGGGGGGGTCTTCATTTCTGCAAATGCAAAGTGCCAGAGCAGGAAGTGTTCAATGCATACTGAGAGCAGAGGGACAGCCCTGCAGTAGTGGTACACTGTATGGTATAATATAGTGTACCACACTGTATAGCACATCAGTGCTGCACTGGCTATACACTACAGCACCAAACCAATGACACTGTAAGCATTATATATTCGGGTGTACATGCATAGCTGTGGGTATACGTAAAGTGTATAGTACTTGTGGTTACAGTGGCTTGCTGCATTATTTTAATATCTGCACTTAGTTACTTTTTAGTCAAATTTGATCAAGAGTTTGTTTGTTTGTTTGTTTAATTTAACTGTTGAGGCTACCCACTAAAGTGTGCTAGCCTGTGTAACTGATTTATCACTGTTTCTGCATTTTCTGTGTGTTTCTATCAAAAAAACAAAAAAACAAAAAAAATCCTTGTTTTCCCACCTCTCCTCGACTAGTTTAGACCAGTTTACAGGCATTGCTGTATTCTGGGCTGTGGTGTAGTTCCTGTGTTGTCCATTACCTTACTTGGATAGAAGGAAGTTTCTTTGCTCACCAGTGGGAGTGGAGAGCCTTGAGCAGCCTACCTGTCCCTGTAGGAAGTGACCTCAGCTCAAGAGCTGTAGTAATTGGTTGTTTTGGACCATTTCTAGCTCTTTTGTAGTTCCCTGTTTAAAATCCGCCTCTGGGCGTTTATTTCTGGCTATACCGCTCAGACAAGCTCCTCGTCGTCCTGCAGAGTGGTCCTAGCTACAGAGAACTCAGAAAAGCGACTACTTTCTGGATTTAAGTATCTTTGCAGTTTTTTTACTTGGAATAGCTTCTGTAGCTTACCCTGAACAAGCTTAAGCTGTTTTTTAGCTGTTTGCTGCATTATTTTAAAATCTGCACTTAAAGTTACTTTTTAGTTGAATTTGATCGAAAGTTTGTTTGTTTAATTTAACTGTTGAGGCTGCCCACTAAAGTGTGCTAGCCTGTGTAACTGATTTATCACTGTTTCTGCATTTTCTGTGTGTTTCTATAAAAACAAAAAAAAACAAAAAAAATAATCCTTGTTTTCCCACCTCTCCTCGACTAGTTTAGACCAGTTTACAGGCATTGCTGTATTCTGGGCTATGGTGTAGTTCCTGTGTTGTCCATTACCTTACTTGGATAGAAGGAAGTTTCTTTGCTCAGCAGTGGGAGTGGGGAGCCTTGAGCAGCCTACCTGTCCCTGTAGGAAGTGACCTCAGCACAAGAGCTGTAGTAACTGGTTGTTTTGGACCATTTCTAGCTCTTTTGTAGTTCCCTGTTTAAAATCCGCCTCTGGGGATTTTTTTCTGGCTATACTGCTCAGACAAGCTCCTCGTGGTCCTGCAGAGTGGTCCTAGATACAGAGAACTCAGAAAAGTGACTACTTTCTGGATTTAAGTATCTTTGCTGTTTTTTTTACTTGGAATAGTTTCTGTAGCTTACCCTGAACAAGCTTAAACTGTTTTTTTAGCTGTTTGCTGCATTATTTTAAAATCTGCACTTAAAGTTACTTTTTAATCGAATTTGATCGAAAGTTTGTTTGTTTGTTTGTTTAATTTAACTGTTGAGGCTGCCCACTACAGACCCTGGGAACTACCGCCCCATAAGCTTAACCAGCCTGGTCTGCAAAGCTATGGAAAGAATCATTATGGAACTCATAAACAGAGACATAGGGGACCTAGAGACACTTGATCCCATCCAGTTCAGCTTTGTAAAGGGCAGATCCTGCCTTTTGAACCTGGTTGACTTTTTCGAAACAGTCACTAGAGCCATTGATGAGGGCAAAGCAGTCCATACAGCCTACCTGGACTTGGCTAAGGCCTTCGACACAATACCCAACTCAGGCATCATAGATAAGCTCAACAGCTTAAACGTAAACCCTTATGTCACTAGATGGGTTGCAAACTGGCTAAAGGACAGAACCCATAAAGTTAAAATCGCTGGAGCAGTGTCAGACTCAAAGCCAGTCACAAGTGGTGTCCCTCAGGGATCTGTCCTGGGACCCCTCTTGTTCGGCATTTATTTCTCAGATGTTAAAGCAAACATGGGAGGGTTGTGGCTGACAAAGTTCGCAAGTTCGCAGATGACTGCAAACTAGGCGCCATAGTCGATACACCAGCGGACACATACATCCTACAAAAGGCCTCACAGAAACGGACAACTGGTGGCGGAGTCACGGCCTTAAACTAAATGCCAAAAAATGTATAGTCATCCCCTTTGGGAAAAACAAAGTACCCACAAATTATCACATAGACAGCAACCTACTGAGTACGGAAAAAGTAATCAGAGACCTAGGGACCCAAGTCGACTGCGACCTCTCATTTGACACCCACGTTGCCAAAGTGGTTAGAAAAACATTCTACCTTGCACACCTCATCATGAAGGGATTCACATCCAGATCCAAGGATGTCATTGTACCCCTATACTCCTCCCTCATCAGACCCATGATTGAGTACAATGCCCCATTTGGTATGTACCTCACCCGGCATTTGCAACAGCTGGAGAGACCACAAAAGTACCTCACCAAGAGGATCAAGGGTCTCCAACATATGTCTTATTCTGCCAGACTAAAGAAACTTCAGCTCTATTCAGTAGCATACCACCTGCCCAGAGGTGATCTCTGCCTGACGTACAAGGCCATGTCCAATCAGGATCTGATGGACATGCTCCACCTCAAAAAATCCAAATCCATCAGGACCACGAGAGCTAAAGACTTAAACCTCGGCACAAGTATGAATAGGACATGCTGGAGGGATAGATTCATAACCCAGAGGCTTCCCATGTTTTGGAACAAGATCCCAGTTCATATTAGGCAGAGCCCCTCACTGACTCTCTTCAAGAGAAATCTTGATGAGTGGATGGGAGATCGTAAGTTTATCCCAGGGGTCACATCTGTGTCACTGCTAGACAGGGGCACAGTAAACTAATTCTATTATATAAGGGGACCTTCATTGTGTCACTACTAGACAGAGGCACAGTATTTTAAATTTATTCTGTACATTTTTGTACCATTTCATGGGGTGGCAAAAGCCACATCACTATGGCTAGGCCTACAAATGCCCCAGGGCAGATAGCCTAGTACTAAACTATGAAACTATGAAACTATGGGAATCTAATGTAACAGTGTATATGCATAGCTGCTGGTATATTTTATTTTATTTGTTTACTGAGGTAGTGCACTGATCAATACTGACCAATTTCAGGCTCAGCCCGGGTGAAATACAAAACATTTCACAAACAAAAGTGACGCATACTTACACAGGTATGTAGTACTATAGTATGACTTATTGTGCACTACATAATAACAGGCAGTGTACACTTCAGTGATGTCTGCATAATGTTCTGCCAGTCATGCTAATCAACTGCCACTGTGATGCCATGTCAAGAACATAGTGTACACAGTAATAGCAGTGCCTCTTGCATACTTTTTCATTGAGTTGCACATATATTTCCCAATAGTGTCACATATGTTGCACTGTCCTGTTATAATACCCACACACTTTACTGCTTAGCTGGAAGTTCTTCACTGTAAGAGCCACTGATATGTATATGCTGATACCACCATAACTGGATATCAGCAAAACATTCATACTTGACATGTGGCAAAGGTATGTACAATGCTACATTGTGCCACATAAATGTACAGAAAGGTCTGCTTCCAGAGGAATTTTCGTCTACATACATTCGAATAACTTGTTCTATGAATTGGGGCCTGTCTGTTTTAATCCTGTTTAGTAATAAGTTGCATCCAAACAGCTACTTCATATCTTCCATACTCAGGGGGTACATGCTCTGTGAACCCTGGGTCCACACTTATGAATGGCTATTTCATTACTTGATGTTTCTATGTTATATACCGCACCAATTCCTAGTGTAAGACATTCATGAATCCCAATGTATATCATTGTAGTTCATTGTAATTAAGCAGTAGCTTTTCTAATGTAAACCTTTTAGGGAATTTAGTTATGTATTCCATTATTGCCTCTTAAGTTTTAAGAGAATGAATAAATATTTTGTCTGTAATTATATTTATATAATTACCCCATGTAAAATTGCTTCACATACCTGTAGCTCCTTTAGTGATAATTACTTAGTGCATTGTGAGGTTGGATAGATTAATAGTATGTGAGATTGCTGCCTACAATTCATATATAGATACACACCAGCATAATTACAATAGTTTGGTTGGAATTTTCTGTAAGTGAGAATCTGTATATGTAGGTCTTGAATAAATCTATAGAGTTTTTCAGCCAGGCTGTTGGACAGCTTGAAAGATGAAGGAAAGATTAAATGTTGCACTCTTTCTTTGTAGAGGATGTAATAATGTTTGTGTTCCTCTTTCTTTAGCAAATAAGATTTGAACCACTATAGTGCATCAGTCTTGCAACATACTTGTAGAGACAGGCACTGTTTGCAAAGTGGAGATAATAGGTTCATAGGTTCATAGGTAGGTACTAGGCTATTGGCCCTAGGGCCTATATAAGCATAGCCAAAAAGGTACCCTGGCTTTCGCCACCCAAGAAAATTATTTTCCTGTGCCCTGTGGAGCAGAGCCACAGAAGTGATCCCTGGGGTGAAT
>NC_056725.1:1581411787-1581419287 GCF_019279795.1 Protopterus annectens
CTACATGGTGGAAGTGCTAGGCAGATGGCAGGGACACAAATTATACCATGTTAACATGATGAAACCTTACCATGATAGAGAGGTCCTTGTGCTGAGCATTTGCAGGGATTGCAGGAGGAGTCTGAGGGAGATCTGGTGACTGATCTCCTCAGTGAGGCTCGGGCTGACACCTTGGTGGAAGGAGTAGTAATTTCCCAGCAGCTATCTCCTACCCAGGTTCGAGAAATCCGAGCAGTGTTGCAGGAATTTGGGGACGTGTTCACTGGGAAACCAGCATACACCCACCTTGTGCAGCACCAGGTGGATACAGGACCCCAAAGGCCTATTAGGCAGGCCCCTTATAGGGTGCCTGAGAGAGTCAAACAGACTCTGAGGGAAGAGGTACAGGAGATGTTGGAACTAGGGGTGATTCAAGAGTCCAACAGTCCCGGGGCCTCCTCAGTGGTGTTGGTGCCAAAGAAGGATGGCAGCACCAGGTTCTTTGTGGATTACAGGACATTAAATAGTCACACAGAGTCAGATGCTAACCCCATGCCTAGGACAGATGAGGCCCAAGAGCAGCTGGGTGGAGCTAAGTATCTTACAACCATTGATCTTACCAAGGGTTACTGGCAGGTGCCTTTGACTCCCAGTGCTAAAGAGAAGTCAGCCTTTGTGACTCCTTTTGGCTTATATGAGTTCACAAAGATGCCCCTTGAAATGAAGAATGCCCCAGCAATTTTCCAGAGGCTCGTAGATCATATCTTAGTAGGAGCAGGAAGGTTTGCCCTTGTTTACATGGATGATATTGCTATCTACAGCCATTCCTGGCAGGAGCACCTTCAACATGTTAGGGAGGTGCTGGGCAGACTACAGAGGGCAGGGTTGGCCATTAAGCCGAGCAAATGTCAGGTGGGTATGGCAGAGGTCTCCTACCTAGGACATAGAGTGGGGAGTGGTAAGATAAGGCCAGAACCTGCCAAAGTGGAAGCTATTCAGGCATGGCCTGCACCTGTTACCCAAAAGCAGGTGAGGGCATTCTTGAGGACAGCAGGGTACTAAGAAAGTTCATTCCCAATTATAGTACCATAGCTGCTCCCCTCACAGACCTGACTAGGAAGAACAGGCCAGATAAGGTAGGGTGGACCCTAGCATGTGAGCAGGCATTTCAGAAGCTTAAGGAAGCTTTGGTAGGACCCCTTGTGTTTGCCAGTCCAGACTACAGCAAAGACTTTGTTGTGCAGGTGGATGCTTCACACTATGGGATGGGGGCTGTACTTAGCCAGATTTCTTCAGAGGGAGAAGAGCACCTAGTGGTTTATCTCAGTCGTAGGCTCCAACCCAAGGAGGAATGCTACGCAGCAGTAGAAAAGGAATGTCTAGCCATAGTGTGGGCACTACAAAAACTTCAGCTTTATCTGTAATGAAGAAAATTTACAGATCACAACCCTCTAACATGGTTAAACAGAGCCAGTCAGCAAAATGCAAAGTTGCTAAGATGGCGTCTGGGGTTGCAAGCATATGATATGTCAGTGGAGCACCGCAGTGGGAGTAGCAATGCCAATGCAGATGGGCTGTCAAGACAGGGAATGGGGTGAGGTACACCCAGATAGACCTGACACTCTCAAGCGATGTTTCTCAAGGGGCACTTGAAAAACTTGCTTGAGTGCCCCGGGGGGGGGGGGGGGAGACATGTGACGATTGGGGAGAGATGGGCGAAGGCTGCCAGCCTAGTCAAATAGAATTTGATATATAATTCTGACATTTGTAAATAAATATAAAATACAGGCATGTTTTCTTGAGTGTAAATGAATATTGTGAAATGTGGAACTGCAAAATATGTGACAACGTTGCACTCTACTGACCTAGTGAAGCATGTTGTGACCCTTTCACGTAGAATTCAGCTCCAGTGCGTCTGGATGAAGGTTTCATGCCCATTGTTTTAAGGCTAAAGTTTATGACCAGAATTTAGATGTGCAATGTGCTTTATTGCTCTGGTTTCTGTTAGAATATACATGTGAAATGACTTATATTGTTGTAAGTTTCTGAGCAGATGTTAGATTGCTAAATAATGCAGCTTGTTTGCCTGGGAAAACCTAAGTGTCGAAAATGATTTAATTTGGGAGGGCCTTAGAGACATGTTTGTTAGTAATGTTTAAATACTATTTGTCACAAGAGACTAGAGCATTTTGATCTTGGATATCTACCGCAGCACTCTGCCTAAGCTCACATGTAAGTTTCTAGTACTGTGATTTCTTGTATTAATAGCTAAAGCTAGTAAAGATTAATTAGGTATTTTTCTTTGAAATCAGACCTGTCCTACTGTATTATTTTAAGTTTCTGTGTGATCTCTGAACTCTTAGATATCTCTGTGGTGTAGTAGTTTTGTCTTGTGTTTTAATTATTTATTATTAAATATTTTTAAAACCTTCTACCTGTGGCTGGTTTATGTAGAGATAAATTATGCTTTAGAGTACATTATATATTTATAGAGTTTACTGTGTAAGCCCTTCCAATAAGCCTAGACTGAATAGTCACATTACCATTGGATAATAGTATTGCACAGTAATAATTGGACACCCTTTTAAGGGCCTTTTAGTAGCTGATATTATTAGCTGGATGGTGCCAGGGATTACTTCTGTATGGTCTGGGTAAAGGGGCAGAGCTGGAGAATCTGTGTCAGCCTTTCCCAGGAGTGTCTGTGAAGTTGCATAAATACTTATCTCAAAGTGTATGTGTGTGTGTGTGTGTGTGTGTGTGTGTGTGTGTGTGTGTGTTGTGTCAGCTACTTGGCAGGGACATGAAGCACTGGTTGGACAGAGAGTGTACTAGAGGATCTAGCTTGCCCAGCTAGGCTGAGACTTGGACCCTATAGCTATGCCAGTGGGGAGTCTTATTGGGGACCTGGTGAGCAAAGTAGCAACCGGCCCCAGACTGACTGTGATCTCTGTATGCACTTAATGGAAATTGTACATTACTGTGCATATTAGTTATCCTTTCCTCTCTTCTAGGAGACGACCTCCCTGGTGTTAGTGGTGAGGATTGAGGCTCCTTGATTGCTGGGCCAGGGCATGGTTGTCACACACGTACATCGACAAACAGATGTTGACATGCTCCTGCACATGCTCTGAGACCAATCATCAGAACATACAAACTTAAAAAACAGTGTTTTTTGCAATGGGGGCAGGACCCCCTGCACCCCTCATGTAGGGACTGCACCCCCATGCAATCTGCACAATCTTCAGTCAAAGGGCATCTTTCCCAGCCCTGGGGATTACCTGCTCTCACACAACTGTAAACCATCTATGTTGTTGCCCAAAGTGTGCCAACAATACAGAAGTTGATTTTCCCTACAGGGGAGCCACTCTCTACGACCCAAGAAACCCATAACTCATATTTGTACTTATTGAAGGCTCTCATCATTCAATGCAATACTGTTTTCTTGGGCAACGTCAACTACTGCATTATAAACTGGGATACTTACACAACCCCAGACTTACAGACCTAGAGATTCCTGGATTTTGTAAACACAAACACCTTGGTCCAGATAGTCCATACACCCACTAGATGTGCAAAGATACTCATCCCAGTACTCATAAACATGCCCCCCCCCCACATAGTGTTTGGTAAGGTCAGAAGATAAAGCTATCTCCTTCATAACAAGAATCAGTTATTTGACTGCAGCTAACCCTGTAACATTTAGGAACTATTGAAAGGCAAAACTTTTCACTACTATGTGATAACCTGTCAAAATTTCAAGCCCTTCCACCACCAAACCCCGACACACAGCTGCCTATTCTCAGTTGTTCACAGAAACCCTGTACAATCATGTTAATAAATGCATAAAGGCAGCTGTGTCTACAAGAAATGAGCCAAGGAATAACTCAAAAACAAGCCAGCCTGGTGGAATCCAAACATAAACAGACTGTACAAGAAAACAAAAAAAAAATCATAGCCAAGATTAGGAAGTGCTATACCCACCATGATGAAAACACTGTTATCAATCTAAACAAATAACTAACAGGCTAAATTAAGTGTACTAAAGCTACATTTGAGATAAAAATATTCTTCCAGACAAAGGACAACACAAGGCTTTCATTATCTTTGTCCGAGACATGGTTCAGTCTGCAGAACTGAGTGTAAATGAATCTCCCTACATGGAGCTGGAAGATACAGAAAATATGATGGCCAACCAATTCAGCTCAGATTTTACCCCTTCTCTCCCCTGTCTGTCCTCCCAGGAAATACCATCAAACACCTCCCCCATTTATCACTAGGGAGCAGGTCCTAGATGCAGTCTCTAAGGCCAAAATTATCGCATCAATGGGCCCCAATAACATCCCAGAGTGCTTTCTAAATAGCCTGAGACATGACCTATTAGGACCACTGGAGTAAATGTTTAATATCCTGCAGACAGGCTTTGTGTCACGCGAATGGAGAACTGCACCAGTTGTCCCTCTGCACATGGGCTGACCATAAACAACTTTTGGGAAGTACAGACCTATAAGTCTATTTAGTCTCATATGCAAAGCTGTGGAAAGAAATATCATGCAAATGAGTAATAAGGACACAGAAAACCTTCAAACATTGGCTTCTGCCCAGTTTGGTTTTGTCAAGGGCAGATCATGCCTACTCAGCCTGATGGATGTCTTTGAAAAGTCATAAAGGCAATGGATGTGGGCAAAATGGTGCATAGTGCCTACCTTCACCTGGCTAAGGCTTTTAATACAATACCCCACTTATGCACTGGATAGCCAGCTGGTTCTCAGATAAGACCCAGGAAGTTAGAATAAGAAGACTATCTCCACAAATAGGCTGTCCACTTGTGTAGCCTTTGAAGGGTCTGTGCTGGGTCTGCTCCTTTTTGGCATCTACTTCTCAGATGTCAAGGCCAATGTCAGGGGTCTCTGGCTAACCATGTTTGCAGATGATTACAAACTAGGAGCAGCCATAAAATCCTATCAGATGCTAACATCCTACAGGAATGACTAATACAGAATAACGAATAGTACCAAAGCCACTGCTTAAAACTCAGTGCCAAGAAATGTATAATAGTACCCTTTTGGATGTCAGTCACTCTTGGAAATTACCTCATTGATAACACACCCCTAAGCATAGCAATAGTAGTTAGGGACTTAAGTACATATGTATATAGTAACCTAGCTTTTGATCAATATGTATCTAAGGTAGGAAGGAAATAATTTTGTGTTCTCAACTTATAAATAAGGACATGGCATCTAGGTCCAAGGAAGTAATCATTCCAATGCATTCTGCTATCAACATCATCATCATCATCATCATCATCAGATGTATTGTTGAGTACAACACCACCTTCAATATGTACATGAACAGGTACATGCAACCACTGGAATGTTCACAAAGATTCCTCACAAAAAGAATACAGGGCTTAAACAGCATGTCTTATGCAGATTACATCAGCGCCTTATATCTATGCTCTGTTTCCTGCAGACAGTTGAGAGGTAATCTATGCCTGGTAAACAAGGCATCCTTGGATCCCATTCTGATAGGCCTTTTGCCTACCTGCAAAATGAATAACATCAAAATTGCTTGCTTAACGTATTTAAAATTTGCTTACAACATAAATAGAATAAAATGTTGGAAGGACAGGTATGCCTCATAGAGAATTCCCCTTCTCTGGAACAGGCTTCCCATCCATGTGAAACAGAGAAAACTGGATCAGTGGATGGGAATTTGGGAATACACCCTGGGTCTAGAACCTATGTCTGTTACCGACAGCTGCAGTCTGTAAATCATACCATAGTTTGCATATACCCCTTAGAAATAACCTCTAAGCCACATAAAGATACTTGGCTAGGCTTACAAAGGTCCCACTGATTGTTAGCTTATTATACATATTTGATTCTATAAGCTAAGATAGATATAGATATAGATAGATAGCTATATATGGACTTTAGCAAGGATTTTCTCTGCATCTCTGAATGTCTTCCCTGTATATGAAGTCTTGATATTCATTTGCTAGTAAGACGAGCATTAGCTTTCCTATCAGTAAATTGGGCATTGTGCTCTTCTGCCTATGAATCAGTTCTCACCTTACAAGACTTTTGGTAATTTAAATATTAGCCTTAAAATATATAGGGTGTTCTCAATGTGTGCTGTGATTGGCTTGCTACCCAGTGATGTAATGCATACCGCACAACACATTGATATGCACAAGGGTATATGCAGCCCACTGGAGTACTCCTGACAAAATAATTTTGTGAGAAAGTCAGCAATTACACAGCAATGACAAACTTAAGTTTTCAATCAGATGATTTAGATGAACATGTCCTTGACCAGCCATCCTGCTGACTGTCTTATGGGATATGTGTGCTGTGATTGGCTTGCTACCCAGTGATGTAATGCATACCGCACAACACATTGATATGCACAAGGGTATATGCAGCCCACTGGAGTACTCCTGACAAAATAATTTTGTGAGAAAGTCAGCAATTACACAGCAATGACAAACTTAAGTTTTCAATCAGATGATTTAGATGAACATGTCCTTGACCAGCCATCCTGCTGACTGTCTTATGGGATTTGTTTTACTTACAGCGTATAGTGTGTAGCTGGGTAAGTGTTCTGCCTGACTCTTAAAGTGGTACTTGAGCCATGTTTCACAATTATATATATGTGCAAATGCCTCAGTTTGATCTCTTTTACTACATGTTATGTGACTGCTAAAGTGAAGAGGTTGTCAACAGGGTGTTGTAGACAAGAGGATAAGAGCGGACACGGCAGAGGACCAGGGTTTTTTCCTCAACATTGGATTGAGGGGTGCACCAAATGACCTAACTATGGCTCTATCAATTACTACAGTGATGTTTTAGTAATATCAGAGAAATATATGGATATTGTATGGATGAGTTTTCTGTTTTAATTAGTATAGTGACATTTTAGTGAAACTACAGAAATATATGGGGTTTGTAAGAAACAAGTTATTATTTGATTTATGCAGTGATATTTTCATAATACTACAGATGGATATGGAGGTTGGTTTAACTCATAACACGGTGTTCATATTATACAACAGAAATGTATAGAGAATGTAAGGAGGACTTTGCTCTTTAATCATAGCAATTGATCTTTTAGTAATACCACAGAAATGTATGGAGATTGTAAGAAGGTTTTTTTATTTAATTACTACAAGAATGTGTTAGCAATGGTACAGAAATATAGAAACATTGTACAACTGAGTGTATTGGTTGAGTATTACAACAATTTTAGGAAGACGTCTCAGCTGTAGGGAAGGCCAGGAGTATGTGCATATTAAGTGAACTTAAAGACTGGAATGAGATCGGGGAAGGTGAGTGTCTGAGTTTGGAAGTTGTGGGGTTGACACCTTCTTTAACTGTGGCACTTGTTAGGTTTCATCTGTATTAACCTTGTTTTGGATGTTTTCTCCACACAAAATGTTTTACTCTGTCAGTTTGCATTCAGAGAGCAATGCCATTACCCTTTGTAGTTTGGAGACCTGAAGTGGTTTAGATCTGTCACATA